>NW_009944101.1:13910-40819 GCF_000696875.1 Nestor notabilis
ACAGCCTCAGAGGCACGGGGACGGCAGCCCCATCACCCTGCTGAGGAGCACCCCAAGACAGTGTGAGGTCTGCAGCCCAGGAACACACTCTCCATCATAAGGGATTACCTTGGAGCCAGCCACCACCCATCCATGGGTGTCAGCATCCGCAGGAATTTTCCTAGATTAATACTTCTAACACCATATGCAGTTTTGAGCCTTTCAGTTTAAAGCAACTAGTTCAGTCTGGTAGCTGCAAAACGTTTTTGTGTCTGCATCAGTGTTTCAAAGGTACCGATCAAATGCTCCCAGCACTTTACACACAGGATTAGCACGGGGCTCCCACATGGAATTGCTCTCTCCAGGAGCCCAGCAGCTACAGTGAAACCCAGCCTGCACCGGACAAGGATGCTCCTTCCTCTCCACTCTGCAAACCAGGAGCCAAGGCAGAGCTACCCTACCAAAGCTTGGCTCTTCCATCTGCTTCAGCCCATGCTGAGACAAAAAGCACGGAGAAAAGGTCAAGCTACCAGCTATGCCCTGCAGTGCTGTAGATGCACGAGTATTCCTCCCAGACAGATGGTGGGAAGGGCAAAAGCGAGGAGGAGGAAGGAAGGGAACAAGATCAAGACAAGAATCTGAAATTGGCAAAGTCCCTGCCCAGCCCAGCGCACTGGGGGATAAAAATACACAGCTCGCTGTCACCAGCAGCGATGGGACCCGCCATGGGGGCGAAGGCAGACGTGCACGATGCCTGGCTGCGTGTCCCACCTCGAGCCAGGAGCTGACGCTGCTCCAACACTCCTCACCCTATTCCCAAACCTTCCTTCAGCGTTTTTCTCCTCATCATGCCTGGAACAGGCTGAGAACATTGGGGTTGTTCAGCCTGGAGAAAAGAAGCTGCTTGAAGACCTCAGAGCAGCTTCAGTGTCTGAAGGGGGCTACAAGGATGCTGGAGAGGGACCTTCATCAGGGATTGTAGTGATAGGACAAGGGGTAATGGGTTCAAACTGAAACAGGGGAAGTTCAGGTTAGATCTAAGGAAGAAGCTCTTCCCTGTGAGGGTGCTGAGGCGCTGGCACAGGGTGCCCAGAGAAGTGGTAAATGCTCCATCCCCAGCAGTGTTCAAGGCCAGGTTGGACAGAACCATGGACAACATGGTCTAGTGTGAGGTGTCCCTGCCCAATGCAGGGGGTTGGAACTGGATGCTCTTAAGGTCCCTTCCAACCCAAACTATTCTATAATTCTATGATTCTAGCACTACAACTACCACAACCACCTTTGCAAGATAAGTGCTTACTTTCCCCCTCCCTCCTCTTTTCTCAGCACATTCAAGGTGGGAATTCTCTACGGCTGCAGATCATTCCCACGTGTTTAATGCCATCTGCAGTAAGCAAATCCCTCCCAAACCCTTCCTGTGTCTGCTTTTCCCCCAGTACCAACTTTGATTGCTCTGGGGATGAGAAGAAAGTTAGTTTGCTGCTCAGCTTGGATGAACTAAGAGTATTTATTCAGCCTTGCTTTATCAGAGATGCAAATCAAGCACTCCAGTTCCATAGTTGAACACAGTGGGGGGGAAATGTGCTAGATAGAAAGCTATAAAGTGCCTAATGTATTCACAGGAGTTAAGGTAGAAAACAGAGATTAGTGAAAAATTATTAACATAACAGGTGTCATTGTCACAAAAGTGACACTTTAAAGGCAAATCCCCCCAAAATGAACTCTCTGCATACAAGAGCACAGCGTTAACTACATCTAGTCCCTGGTTTACATCTCTCTGCAAAGGAGGAGAGCAGAGAAAAGGGGGAGGGTGAACGGAAATTAAATATGAAGCTAAAGAATGCCTCCATCCTGGAAAAGAGCAGATAACACTGACTGCATCAGGGTGAGAGGAGCGGGAGGCTTGCTTCTAGCTTCACCCACCAGCAAACCCACTCTCCACCCTGATTCAAGTGCACATCTATGACTTAATTAGTCTCCAAGGTGCTCCAGACCACACAGAGCAGGTACAGGACATCAGGGTGACATTCAGCTTCCAGCTGTGCTGAGCTCCAGTCCCCAGATCAGTGGGGTGCAAGCCCCCATTCAACAGTCTGCAAGCTCTCAGCCACACTGCCTTGGGCCACTACACCCAGCAAAGGTCCCTCCAGCCCCTTTGGCCACCCCAGAGCAGCTCAGGGCCACCACCAGCAGACTGGGACACGGCACCAGGCAAGGAGCTGACATTCCGTATGTTGTCAGCACAGAGCCTGCAGCTCCCATCCTCCTTGCAGGGATTTGGGGATGCTCAGTCCATCTGCACATTGGGATGGGTGCCTCCTTCTCCTCTCCCCATGCATAAGGAGAGGGGATGCGATTCTCACACAGGGACTCACTGAACCAAGCTCCTGGAGGTTGAGGGCTTTCCTTTTTGGGTTTTATATTTTAATAAACCAGCTAATTGGAGATCAATTTAGCTTTTTAATACCTTTCAGATAAGGAAATCTGCTGCAGCAGCAATCCCTTCCTTACCTTAATTAATTCCTAAACATCACACAAGCTGGAAGTGCATGTTTTATGAATCTGGTTGACCTCCTGGTGCAGAAATGATGACACAGATGTTGTGTCTTCTTCACTACCTCATTATTCATGTTACACCATGGTTTTTTTTTCCCAACTGAGCTGGCTGACAGGAGCTCCAATGCTGCCATCAGCATGACAAGCAAGACATCATCTGCAAGCACAAGGTCAGGATGGAAGTAAATCCAGTTGGAAGTTTTGCACCAAGGAGGATAAAATCATGTGGCTGCCCCATCCCTGGCAGTGTTCAAGGCCACATTGGACACAGGGGCTTGGAGCAACCTGCTCTAGTGGAAGGCGTCCCTGCCCATGGCAGGGGTTGGAGCTGGATGAGCTTTAAGGTCCCTTCCAACAAAAAACATTCCATGAAAATACTGTTGTGTAGGAAAATGAGGCACCACTCATATGATGGCCAAGCAGAGAGGAATGCCTGAGCTAAAGGAGCCCACACATGGAAGAGTCTGAAGCCAATGGGACCTGGAGCTGTCCCTCAAAGAGCTGTTTGCTGGGAAAGATGGGAATCATCCTAGTTCTGCAAAGGGTTTCAGCATCCTTTCCCCTTCTGTACACACCAGGATAAGCCCAATTGCACTGGTATGGTGTTATACCCATCACACATGGTTACTCACCATGGGATGGTGAATAACCCCTGCCAGCACAGACATACGGAAAAGCAATTGGGCTTGCACATCTATTTGGAGAAGACCTCACCACCCTCTCCAACATGCTGGATGGATGCTGTGTTCAGGGCAGCCGAGGCACCAAGGGGCTCATCCCACCAGGGTCCAGCTACCAGCACACCCCAATGATTGCACAGGACGAGCATGATGGCACCACACACGATGCTTCATGTGGCCAAGCTGGAAGCAAAGAGCCTGATGAGACACAGGGTCCCTGGGGAAACATGGGCAGTGGAGCATGGAGGGAGGGGAGTTGTGATATGGGTCATAGATAATGGTAAGAAAGAAAGAAAGGGGGAGGAAGGCAAATTACTGCATTTTCTATGGCTCTTGTTGGTGATAGCAGCTTCAGAAAGGAGCCAGCAGCAGCTCTGAACCTTACTTGCACTGTGAAAACCTCACTTGCACTTGGATGTTGGTGCAGTGTTGAAGAAGCTAGAGAAACCTGCTCACCAGGACCCACTTGCACGGCGCATAGGGCCCACAGGAGTCCTCCCCAGCTCCACTTCAGAGCAGGATGCTAAATCAGAGTGAAGCATTTAAGAGCACACTTTATACCCAGCTCAGAGGCTGGCGGAGCACAGCACCAACGGCTGATCATTAGGGAAACATTGGGATGCATAAGAACAAGGAGTAAAAAGGAAACTTGTCTAAATAAGAGCTAAAAAAATCTGCTGGGAGACCTAGAAAGCAGCAAATTTGGCTGTTCCTGGCACTAGACAGCAGGAAGTAGGCATTAAAAATAAAAAATAATAATATTAAAAAAACCCAGCCTGATGAGGTCTAGTGACCTTTTATTCCAGACACTGAAATGCTCCCTTGCAGGGTGATGGTACAGGATGAAACAAGGCTTTTGCTTGTCACTGTTCCCAAAGAAACCCAACTTATTTCTGCTGGAGATGGCGCAGAGGCAGTGCATCGCTTGCTTTCACACTCTCACACCAGGCAGGAATAGTCCCAGCTCCAAATGGCCAAGGCTTATACCAGCATCATTCACACAGGCTTAAGGAAGGAAAACCCATCCCTTGGTCAGTGGGATGGGATTAAGCTTCACATCCTCTTCCCAACCCTGCATCCCAGGCACTGGAAGAGCTGAAGGGTGCAATGTCCCTACCAAAGGTCTGTGAGCTGGGTCAATGTAGAGATCAACCATACCTGTTCCTACCCATCCCCATCCTCCCACCTCCCAGAGCTTGCAAAACAAGCCTCCATCTGTAGCAATCACTGCTGGACATGGCCCCAGGTTGGAATTTACTGTGCTGCAGAGCAATAATTATAACAGGGACACAAGATGGTGGGGAACAACAGAAAAATAAATATCTCGTATATTCTGTTAAATCCAGCAATTTACAAGGCTGGAATAATTAGCAGTTTAAAGTGTTTTGACACAAGCAGCCCCAATAATCATGATAAATCATATCAGGCATATGCCCAGATCCTTGAAGTGACAGATGACAAACAGAGCAGTGACGGGACGCTCCATCACGCAGGGAGTCATTGAGTTAATGGAAGAATTATTGCTTCTGAAATCCACTCCAGTCCTATTGTGGGGAACATTCCAATTTATCAAAGCCAAATGAACATTAATTGCTGCAGCCTGGTAAGTTTTCAAGCTGCTGTGACCTTCATTGAATTTTAATCCCAAACAGATAAGATTTACTTCCACACAAGAGGAAACAACACAATTAAACCCAAGTGACAGCTAAGATTATGGGGGGAAAAACACAACAGGCGTAATGACAAAAATATTGATTCCTTTCTACTTGACACTGCACACACAAAAAAAAGGTAAATAAATAAAATCCAACGTTTGCATTTTGGTGGGTTTTCCCTTTTTCCTTTCTTTTTATCTGGGAGACAAATTTCAGACGCTTAAGCCAAGAGGAAAGGGGTGGCAGAGAGTAATGGAGGCTGAATTCCCTTTAACTGCAGTAATTAATGTTATGTCTCACTGGGGAGAGATTAAGAAAAAACAGTGAGCAAAGGAAAATAAAATAAAAATCAAGTATTATTCTGCTGCTGAAGATGCCCTTGAGCTTGGGAAGGGAGGTGTGAAGAGGGTCACGGTTGCCCAGTGCTGCTGTGGGGGTAGATGGCCACAGGGACACAGGGTCATAGACACCGATGGCCCCTTTCCTGCTGCGCTGGAAGCAAACCCCGAAGCAGAAAGCCAGGTACCACCAGCTACAATCACCAGAATAAGGAATAAACCCAGCTTTACATCCCTCCCCAAGCCCCCACACAGTGCAGAGGGGTTCTTGGCTTTAGAGGCACAGCAGCAGCTACCAGCCAAGTCATAAACATCTACAGAAGCCCCAAACAATGCTCCCGTCAGAGGGAGCGCAGCTTGGCCATGTCTCACTGTCCAATAAAGCTTTGCTGGGTACTCCCTAAGCAGGGGATTAGCGGTATCCCCCAGGCAAACCTTCCCTGGCTTCCTATAACTCAGCCCAAGGATGAGCAGACAGCTAAAAGTAAGTGTTACAGCCACTTAAAGGAGATGGAAGGAAGCACTTCCCAGTGTCTGCTCCTGTCCCCTGCAGCGAGATGCTGGGCTGATGATGAACAGGACAAGCAGACCCTGAATGCCAAGGCAGCACCGGGGTGGGCTGATGCTCCTGTGTGGCAGGAATGGTGTGTTAGTCTATAGAGAGCACACAGATATCAGGCTTCATGGTAGAAAGCTGCAGAGGAAGGAAGAGGGCTCCAGTGACAGGGGATATCTGGGATGTGGTTTAGTTGGTCTCAGGGAGGAGAGTAAAGGCGTGGGAAAGCATGCAGAACAGAGCCCCGGGACTCGGAGGAAATATTGCACCCAAGAAACAAAGACTTTCACCCCATTCTACGTCAGCTACAGAACTCCATATGGTCTGGGGGGAGAGGATCCAACAAAACACGCGTTTATCTTGTGCAGTAACTCAGAACTTGGCTCAGGTCCGCTCGGTTTCACTCAAAAAGTTAATGAATCTTCAGAAAAAAACCTGGGCAAGGTTTCAAGTCTGTGCTGCAGTCCTGACCCAGGGAAGAAACACACAGAGCTCCTGCCTCCCCCAGGACACGTGTGCAGCCCAGACCCCATCCCAGACCCACATCCCTGCCTGCGACCTTGGCTTCTACTGCAAAGAGTATCAGGATTGATAAAGGAAGTGGAATTATGGCTCACTGTTTCCCTCCTGCCTTCCCCTTATTAATGCAGAAGGTCAGGAGAGGCTCAGGGCAGGAGTTAAGTCTCATAACAAAGACATGGATGTTCCCATGCTATTGGCTTCTGTGAGATGTAGCAAAACATCTTCACCAGCTAACCCGGGAGGTGAGTGCACAGACAATTCTGCTGTGACATGCACAGAGATGCCTTCAGCTCCCCCCCAGCAGCATCAGTGCTCCTGCTCTCCGAGGTGCAGAGGATGGAAGCTCTGGGCAGGAATCTCCCTAAGAAAACTTTCTCCAAAGCACCAATCCATTACAATCATCACGTTGCTTTCTTAGAAAGAGCAGCTTCAGCAAGATCTGAGGACCGGGACTGAATCGATCCCTACTAAAGAAAACCTACGTTTCAAGCAATTGCAGCAATCTCCAGGCTCCAGAGCCTCTCCCCGCAGCCACGGGCCACTTCTCCATGGCTCACGATATGCCCACAACAGCCAAATAACCCCATACTCAAACCAGGGCTCAAGCCTTTCACGCCCCAGACTTGGGTTTTGCCACCTTCATTCCCTGCTCTGTCTCTCACTTTTTCAGGCTCATTTTCCAAGTACACCAGTCTTACCCTTCCCCCCGAGTACTCCATCGCTTTAACATTTTTAGCAGCATGTAAAAACATTCCCTATCCAACCAAGCAAGCTGCAGTCCCCAGTTTCTATATCTTCTACCATCGTGCTGTCATACTGCATCTTACCCAACAGCCTTAATGCAGAGCCTCTCTCTTGCTGCCATGCACTCAGTGCCCAATCTAAAGCCACTGCCAAGGGCTAAGACACTCAAAAAGAAACCAGATTTAAGACACTTGTTCAAAGGAAAAATAAAGGCTTTGCACAGCCACCATCTCTGCTCCTCCTTCCAATGAAGGACAGAAGCCATGGAGATGACCCACAGGTTCCAAGAGATGAACAGATTCACCTTTAGCAGAGGGTTGCTGCAATCGGATCCCCAACCCTAGTGAAGAGTTTCTTTGGGCAAATAGATGACCTGCATCTATTTGGACTCTTCATTAGGGACTCTAGTGGTAGGACAAGGGGCAATGGCTTTAAACATAAACAGGGGAACTTAAGGTTAGATATAAGGAAGAAGTTCTTCACAGTGAGGGTGGTGAGGCACTGGAATAGGTTGCCCAAGGAAGTTGTGAATGCTCCAACCCTGGAGGTGTTCAAGGCCAAGCTGGACAGAGCCTTGGGCGACGTAGTTTAGTGTGCGGTGTCCCTGCTCATGGCAGGGGGGTTGGAACTAGATGATCTTAAGGTCCTTTCCAACCCTAACTATTCTATGATTCTATGATCTACACAGGATCTACAAGCTTAACTTCTTTCTTTCTTTTATTGAGAGGACAGCTTATCCCAACGGCAGTTAAGGGACAATACATTTAATTCCATTTCACAGATGGAGCTCGAAAGCACAGACGAATGACAGACCGGATCCAAATACATAGTCAACCACCTCATAAGATACCAAAATAAGCATTTTTAAAGGCAACAGAGCACATACACAATCTATTAATAAAAAGTCACATAAACACCCAAAATGGAGATATTCAAAGCATCTGGGTCATTTTTTTACTTTTAGGTCAAGCTCATCCTTTGCAGAGAAGGATCATGCTACAACCCATATTCACTTGACAGGTAAAATTCAGTTTCAGAAAGAAGCAACCAAGCCCAAAATCTTGCCTTTACACATGCCTAAAGGCACAGCCAAGCAGAAATACTCCCCTGACCCACCTCACCAGTTAACACCTAAGGCAGAAGGAATCACAAGCTTCCACCTTCCCCACAGCTTGTTCTCTAGTCTGTTGTCTTACTTCATTATGAAAAGACGAACCACTATTTTCCTCAGCCCATTCAAACACATCTTTTCCTCTCTGAAGGCCCAACCAAGAAGGGACCTTGACATTTGCAAACCCGACTCATCACTCTGCTCCTTACCACCACCCTTCCACCACAACCAGGTTGGCAACCACCATCCCCTCCCAGAGGAGCCTCTGTCCCCTCTGATGTCATCAGCAGCTTTGACTCACCATGACCGAGATATGAAGAATGTGCAGCTGCTCCTCCACGATCTCAGAAGGCTCCTGCAGGCTGGGAGGGGTGGTCCTGGAGAGCTGCTCAGCGCTGCTCATGGAGACGTGGAAGTACAGGGTGCCGTTCTCCAGCCACTGCTGCTTCCAGTGCACCAGCGAGATGTCAGCCACGGTCCCCGACATCTCTGCAGGGACAAAACATGGAATCATGCAATCAACCAGGATGGAAAAGACCTTTAAGATCATCAAGTCCAACCATAACCCCAAGTCCATGCAACGGAGGATCGGTTCTCTTCATGATGCCAAAAGCAGTGTTCTTAGCGGTCCTGGAAATCAGAATTTTTGAGTCTTACCCCTAGTACTGCTTCTGATCTACAGGATAAGCTTGAGCATTGCATTTTGGCCTCTGCTGTTTCCCCCATATATGAACATTAACAGTTGGCTTCCTTAATATAAAGAGGCTGCAAAGTGCCTTGTGATTTCCAGATAAGAAAGGCAGCGACAGTACACAAGTGCACAAGGTGTCTTTAACTTCCTATAGGATAAAGGCTGGAAGAAGCTCCTGGAGATCCGCAGCCAAGCCCAAGGAAGGTTTGCTGCTTGGCACAGGGCAGAGGGAGAGAGGACACTTGTTGACAATACAGACATCATTCTTCTTCTGGCATTTACAACTGAAACCTTCTTCCAGGTCATGATGTAGCACTGCAGCTGTATTTAACAGGGACAGTCCCAGCACAGAGTAATGAGCACCACCGAGAAGAGGTGACCACCAGGCTTGACATATATCTATTGACCTGGAGAAGGACCTTCAGCCTGGAGAAAAGAAGCTACATGGAGACCTCAGAGCAGCTTTCTGGTATCTGAATGGGGCTTTCAAGAATGCTGGAGAGGGACTCTTCATCAGGGACTGTAGTGATAGGACAAGGGGTGATGGGTTCAAACTGAAACAGGGGAAGTTCAGGTTAGATATAAGGAAGTTGTTCCCTGTGAGGGTGCTGAGGCGCTGGCACAGGGTGCCCAGAGAAGCTGTGGCTGCCCCATCCCTGGCAGTGTTCAAGGCCAGGTTGGACAGAGGGGCTTGGAGCAACCTGCTCTAGTGGAAGGTGTCCCTGCCCATGGCAGGGGGTTGGAGCTGGATGATCTTATGGTCCTTTCCAACCTAAACCATTCTATGATCATATGACGTTGGGTTGCACATCTGTCTGTTTTACGCTGCAGCCTTCTGTTAGTTTTACATCCTGCCCAATCCTGATTCACAGCATATGCATCCTGGGAGCTGGGATTACAGCATCCTGGCACACACATCCACTGCAGCAGCTTCCCCTGACTTAGGGCACCACATGAGTAATCAGGGGGGAGAGAACCCCAAAAGCCACCCCCAGCACGGCCAGAACCAGCAGCTCCATCCTCAGCTGCAGCTCCTGCCTTGGCCAGGCAGCAGCAGACACAGGCAGGAGCTCTGACAGCTCCAGAGCTGCCCATCAAGGTTTAAATGCATCTCTGCAAAGCACTGCTCTGGCAGTTTGACAGCCAAATCAAAGCCAGACAAAAAATACCAGCAAGAAAAGAGCCAAAATATTTCTCCTTGCACCACCTCTTTTGTTGTGTTTGTTTTCCCATTTGCGATATAAGCAATGGGAAGCAAGTCAGGGCCTTGTAGTCACTGGGCTCACAGCTTCAGCAATCACCTGCTTTGGTGGAAGAACCAAATTCAACTCCCTCCTGTTTGGGAAGAGCAAGCAGCTATCATGGACCGTGGCCTGCAGCCTGAATGGTGTGCTTGCTCCAGAAAGGCTGACAACATGAGCTCAGTTCCCCTGGTACCATGATGGGACCAGACACAAGGTTCTCCTCCACACCTTGGGTCAGCTGGGAGGACAGGGCTTGTTCCCCTGCAGGCAAAGCAGCTACAGAACAGCAGTGGTGGTATACTGCACTTGATTCTCCTGAACCTAGCTGGGCAGAAGCACATCCCTGTGGAGATGAGGGAAGGAACAAGCCCAGGTGAGGCTATCCTGAGGAGTTATTCACACCTTTCAGGACATGATGGTTCAAGACTCAGTGTTAGAGTGAGTACAGAGAAGTGCCACAAAGATGATCCAAGGGCTGGAGCAGCTCTGCTCTGGAGCCAGGCTGGGGGAGCTGGGCTGGGTCAGCTGGAGAAGAGAAGGCTCCTGAAAGGGAGACCTGAGAGCAGCTCCAGTGCCTAAAGGGGCTCCAGGAAACCTGGAGAGGGGCTTTGGACAAGGGATGTAGGGACAGGACAAGGGGAATGGTTTTAACCTGCCAGAGGACATAAGCTCTCAGGCAGAAGCTCTTCCCTGTGAGGGTGCTGAGGCGCTGGCACAGGGTGCCCAGAGAAGCTGTGGCTGCCCCATCCCTGGCAGTGTTCAAGGCCAGGTTGGACAGAGGGGCTTGGAGCAACCTGCTCTAGTGGAAGGTGTCCCTGCCCGTGGCAGGGGTTGGAGCTGGAGGAGCTTTAAGGTGCCTTCAACACAAACCAGTCTGTGAGTCTAACACAGACACTTGCGTGTTCCGGCTCATGAGCAGCCACACAGGCTGCGCCCAGACACTTCCACTTCTACAGACCCACACCCTAACCCAGCACTAAACCCTCAGTCCTTCAGGAGCAACTTCTCTTAGTGATGAAATCAATACATTTTCCAGCAGCACATTCCTGCCTTTCCATCATGGATTAAATCAGAGCCGCCCACCCCCCTCTCACACAGTTGTCCCCATTGGGTTCCTGGTCCTGCAGGATCCCCGCTTGCTGCAGAGCCCAGCTGAGAGCAGGGACAAGGTGACATGGTTACTGCCAGCTCCCTGATTCAGCACCTCACTAATGACAACACTGACATACCTGAGCTGGCTGCTGTGTGACCTGAACTGAACCAGAGAGGGCTGTGCTCATTATCTGCCTCCCCAGCACAGCAGGGCTGTTATCCCCAACCTCTGGGCACATCTGAGCCCTCAGGAGAAAAGCTAACAGCTCCTGCCCATGCACTGGGTCCACCAAGAGCCCACACTTGGCTTTGGAGGGGGCATGTGAACTCCCCATTATCATCTCTGTCATTGCAATGAGGTCGCTCCTAATAATCCCTTCCCTCCTTTAATATAAATAGCCTTTGGCTGGAGTAAATCAGTAGTGAGAGGTGTTTCTCACACACCCTGCCGTGTAAATGAAGCCAGACCTGCAGCTCATGCTGCAGGACAGCAGCTTGCACAAGACCTGCCAATGTAATGAAATGAGTCTTGTGCCTCTCACCTCCAAAGAGGCCAAAGCAGAAGGTTTTAAAAGAATAAAATGAGAGGAGCATCAGGGATGCTTAATTGCAGTCATCTTCCCAGCAATACTTCAAAGGTCTGCACTGAAAAACATCTCCGTGTCTAATTAAAATCATAACAAATGCTACTTCTAGGAGCAAAAGCACTAACTCAGCTCTGGGATCGTTATCACAAGCTCTTCCACAGAGGCAAATGGGCCATGGGACAGCACAGAAGCAACAAAAGATAGGATTCTGGTTATGCAAAGCCATCTTAATTCTGATCAGAGGGACAGTCACCTGCAATAAAGGATGATTTACAGGACCATCCCCTTATCACAGACACATGCCTGCAGCAGACCATTCCAAAAGAGCTCAGGAAATGAGGTTATATAGAAGAGACCTGATGCAGATGCTACCAGGACCCCACCACTACTGATCCAAAAGGCTACATCACATTAGGGAAGCAGGGAGAAAAAACACCTTCAGGGTTAATCTTTCTTCAGATTCTTCCCCTTATGCACACATTTTTTGCATGGGATGTTTGAAAAGCTCAGAGAGAACATTTCTGGGGAGTTCTGAGATAGAGGCAATTTTTTGGATTTCAGCCTAGACTGAAGATAAGCCTGTTTCGTTTTCAAAAGGTCTCTTCCAAAAGTAGAAACTTCAATTTAACATTCGTTTCACAATTTTAAGCAAACCCAGCAGCGAGGCAATTGCTGACAAAAGTTCACTTGCCAAACCCGGGTCCCATTTCCCATCTACTTAGAAATACCTGAATGCTCTTCACCCCTGCAGCCTGTACCGCAGGAAACCTACCCCTTCCTTCTCCCACCATGAGCTTTCCATCATGATTTGCTACTCACAAAAAATAGAAAAGCCTTTTCAAGCCCTGTTAACTGCTGAACCCTCCAATATCCAAACACAGGGAAGTTTTTTGGCCTCATATACTTGACATAAATATTATACAGCCTATGTTTGGCTGGACACACATTGTCACTCCACTATCTACGCAGTAGTTACAGCGGCAATAGCCCGTTCATCAGAAAGGACACAATAGTCTGCAGCAAGATTGCCTGTTATCAGGGCTTTCAAATGCTTTTGAAACAAATTAAGGGCATTCCTTCACCAAAGCAGAATGAGATACAGCCAAGGTTTTAAACGGGCAGCAATAGAAAAGCACTTGTAGTCTATAGCTATTTAAAATCTCAGCATTTAGCAGATGGGGAGTTCTCAGACAGGGCTCAAACACAGCTTCAGGAGTAAAACACTAGGTGAAGCAGCCAAACAGACCTGGAGACATCTGCTATGCCATCTTCCTACCTGCTCACTGCACCCAACAGCGAAGGGAAGGGACAATGAGAATCCTCCTGCCCAGGCAATCAGTCCCCTATTCTTCATCCAAAGCCCACAGGTGAGCACATTTCTCCATCCCAAAGCAGAGGACCTGAGGAACCATCTTCCCTCTAGTACAGGTAGAAATGTGCTCTCCAGGCTCACCCTGACCCACACCTGCCCCTCATCTTCCATCACACAGCTCAGCTGAGTCCCAACAGCCCTCAGCTTCACCTAATGATGGCCTCAATTTAAGTAAAGGGCACAGAGAGTCCTTTCTGCTTGCCTGCCCTTCCCCAAGCTCTGAGCCTCATAAAATGGCTATTTCTATGTTTTCTTTGGAAATCAAACAAGCAATTACAAACAAATCCTTTCCTGGGGCTCCCTGACTTGGGCTCATGCCCATCAGAAGGTCACCAGCCCAGGACAGCAGCGACCACAGCAAGATCCCTTCTACCCTCTTCTCTAATTCCATTTTCCCCTTGACTGTCACTACAATCCTTCCATCTAAACATTTCATTGAAGTCTTCAACTCGTATTACAATCAAACTTAAAAAGCAAAAGGGCCTAAATGCATTTGGTTGGGAACCAAGACGATTCCCATAAAAGCAGATTATGCTGACATGATGAATATATAAAATAAAACAGCAGATATTAAAGTTGGAGGATTGTTACTCAATGCCTTCAGGCTCCTGGCTGCCCTACCCACCTCCTCCCTCCTCTCCATCTCCTCCCACTCTGTTTTACTCAAGGCAGAGATAGCCTCTTCACCTCTGCCTTCTCCCAGGCAGCCTGCCAGGCTGGAAATATCCACTAGCTCCCCCCGACCTTATGCAATACTTCAACATTCATCAGTTATTCCGGAGGTCACAACCCTGCTTTATCTGTCAAGGCTTTTTACAAAGCCTGTTTTGTATTTAATTGGCTTGTTCTCACTAATCTACCATGATTATTGTATTTTTATTTCAATCCTGAAGGTCATTATTAATATAAGCCACTTTGCTTAAGGCAGTTCATCCCTGTACAGTTATCCATGCAGGATAACCCCCAAGGTTATCCCCATCCCTGGTTAACCAAACCCTCCTGATTCTTCCCTTCCTCTCTGCTCCCCAGTGCTGTTCAGACCTTGGGACCAGCTGGAGACCTTTACTGTAAGGACCAAATCCTTGCTGCGACGGGTGAGAAGCCTGTGAGTAATTTCCAGTGCACAGCTCCAGCTTCCTCCTGCCTTTTTCCTCCTTTCCTCACCACCTGCTTCATCCCAGCAGGACCTGCACCCCGCAGCCAGACTCCATCAGCTCACCTGCACAACTCATCGTCTTAATCTGTTGGCAAAGCTTGGAGATCTGTTTAGTGATTACATTTCCTCTTACAAGCAGCTCAGAAACACATTCCCACCATGCACAAAAAGCCAGCACTGACAACTGCATACTCTTCTTATCACCCCTAATCCTGCAGCCGCATTTCTCCTGCTTTTAGACCAGGGGCTATTCTGAGCTAATGTTCTCGTGAGGCACCAACCTCCAATGAAGTGTTAGTTTATAGATTCTTCAGTTCCAGCTACCACTTATGCTAATAAACCAAATTTATGCAGAAAGTCATAAACAGAGAGCTCTCCCCAGTGCCCTTGCCAGCACAGGATTGCTCCCTGTGGAATAGATTATGATGCTCTGTGCAGACTAGCTCCAAAACGACTCTAGTAATGGGGCTTCCCCCATGCTCCCCAGGGGACTATTCTGCAGTCAAATAGGCCCTAACAGTTCTAAGGGTTTGGGTCTTTTGGTGGCAATATGGTGGGATTTTATTCCAATCATTAACTCAGTTTGCTTTTTTCCTCCCTCTTCCCATCTTCTAATATGTTCCTTCCCTTCTACATCTCCTTCTCTGCTCCCCAAACAGTGCTCCCCAGGGCAACACACAAATGCAGCTGCAGGTCATAAAAAGTAATAGAGAAGCTCAGAAGTTTAAGAAGGAGGAAAAAAACGATGACAAGCTGCCTCTGATCATCTCTTTTCTAAGGCCCTCCCTGTGAGGAACACAGCATTGCACCTGCAGAGGTTTCCCAGGGTGGCTACAATCCATGTCCATCAGGATATGGTGTATATGAGAGATGGTGCTGGATGGAGGAGGGCTTCGGGAGCCTGGGTCTCAGGGTGGTCCATGGGGCCAACACTGTGGCCAGGCTTGGGGACTCTCTCTGCATGTCTGCCAGCAGCATTGTGTGTCTTATATTGGGTAGGCAAAATGGGACTTGTAGTAAAGTGGGTTTGGCTGGTTTTAGGTTTTACCCAAACTGCCTGGAAGAGGAAGAACGTAGAAGCCAGGTTTGGGGCATGCTCCTGGGACTGGCCACCTTGAAGACTGCATAGATGTGGTAAGAGCTGAGCTGCCATCATGTTTCACCATCAAGCTATCAGAGCCATGTCCTTGTACCTGCTGTCCCAAGGGTGGCCCCCAGCATCTGCCCAGCTTCAGCAGACACCAACACCAACCCTTACACCTCCCTGTCCAACCCTCTGACTGGGCTCCAGCCCTCCTGAGGCAGCCTGTGCCATGTGCTGGTATTAAGCCACAGGCCCAGTGATGGCACTGGATTTACCCCAGTTAATGTCAGGAACAGTGAACTCAGCCAGGACATTTGGATTCTTCTTGTCCTCCCACCAACCTTATTCATAAACATGGGGTTTGATTGTTTGTTTTTTTTTAAAAGAGAGGATTTTAGGTAAATGTAATTATTGTGAAATACAGCAAGAGGTCAGCAGGCTGCATCATCACGCATGGTCCAGAAGATGAGATGGGGTGAGCAGGGACAACAAAGTCAGCCCTGTCCACATTCAGCCCCCAGGAACAACTTCAAGACAACCAGCTCCTGGCTCTGGAGCCCTCTGCAGTGTCCCCACGTCCCTTCAGCCTTTCTAATCACAGGCTTTAGGGTCCTTAAATACATTAGTGAGTGGATATCGATTCACCCGCACTGCCTACAGATCATAACCTGACTCCATTGCACCTTCAAGGAGCTCAGCACACGCTCCACGTTCTTACAGCCACTTTGATTGCAATTCAGCCTCTAGTACATTACCCTTATTTATAATGCCAGGGCTTCCGCGGGGTGCCTCGGGCACTCTCAAATTATTACAGAGCCCTTTTGACTTTCAATTCTTTCCCATTCAATTCCATTTTTATTTGTCAGCAGAGACTCCCATTGACCAATGGTGGAAGCCAACCGCGTGCAAGCAGGCAGAGCTGCTGCACACTGAGCCAATCTTATGGGAATGACAGTTTGAATGAGAAAAGCCAGGACTGGAAGAGATGGTCTGCAGCCATCATTAAAACAAAAGGTGAAGTGACTTTAAGCATTAGAGCCTCTCTTGTGTATCCTGCAGAGATGAATCCCAGCATCATCAGGGTTCAATGGGATTTCTGGAGATCATCCAGTACAACCCCCCTGCCAAGGCAGGACCACCCAGAGCAGCTCACACAGGAACATGTCCACGGTGGGGTTTTAATGTCTCCAGAGAGGGAGACTCCACAACCCCCCTGGGCAGCCTGTTCCAGGGCTCTGCCACCCTCAACTGAAAGAAGTTCTGCCTCATATTGAGGTGAAACTTGTTGTGTGTTAGTTTATAGCCATGGCTCCTCATCCTGTCACTGGCCACCACTGGAAAGAGTCTGGCACCATCCTCCTGGCGCCTGCCTTTGAGATACTGATCTGCATTGATGAGATCCCCTCTCAGGCTGCTCTTCTCCAGACTGACCAGGCCCAGCTCCTGCAATCTTTCCTCATAAGAGAGATGCTCCGGACCCCTGAGCATCCTTGTGGCCTCCACTGGACTCTCTCCAGCAGGTCCTTGTCTGTCTTGTATCGGGCAGGTTTGCAAGAGGGATGGGCGTGAACATGGTGCCTTGACGTGCAGATTTTGTTGAGCAGCCACAGTCCCACCCCTTAGATCAGACACAGGAGTTTGCTTTGGAGGTGCTTTGAGGTTCTACAGAAAAAGCCCAGCTTTGCCACTTCACTGGAGCCTCCCAGCTCACCCAAGAGAGACACGGGCTTTGCTTTTGAAAGAGCACTTGAAGGTGCAAGGGAGAAGAAAGACCTGATGGTCCATGAGAGTTGTTGCTGTAGAGACACATAAGGAAAGCTGCAGAAATCTTCTGTTTCCCACTTACTCCAGATCCTCAAAAACTAACAAGAGACAGACCTGATAAATTAGGGGGGAAAAGTCTATCTGAAAGGCACAAACACCAATTTTTGATGCTCCAACCATTAATCCCTGTTAAAGAAATAAATGTCCTTGAGGAGGAAGCTTTTCTGAAGGTAACAGGCACACAACACGGCCAGACTCATCCCGTTGCTGTTTTAAGGATGGATTAAATCACAGGTTTTCATAAAGACAGGAGGGATGTTCTGGCTCAGAAAATTCAGGGGATCGGCAGATCTGCTGCACTGGGGCAGCATCCTGAGCCCTGCAGGGACCTGGCCTGCCTCGGACATCTCTCCATCACTGCCTCAGCTCCACATGTGACCCTAGCATGTCCCAAAACCACAGCTTGGCTCCTGCAGGACCATCACAAGCATTAGAGGGTCTATTTGCACCCCACATCCAGGGGAACCACCTTCAAAAGTCTTTACTATGCACTTGCGCAAGAAAAAAAGCCTAATTTAATCCTCAAGCCCAGGCACAGCTCAGCTGAGCCGAGGTGCTGGTGCCTGGAGTGCCATTGCCCGCTGCTGCACATCATTGCCTGCACAGTGACACCAGAGCTTCACTCGGAGCCTGAATGGATCTGAAGGGTCTAATGACACAACTGGAGGTGACTGAGCAAGAGCTGCTGTGTGAGATAACCACTCACTTGATTTCTTCCTAGCAGCTGAGGGAGCATGAGGGAGGCAGACATGAAGGCAGGGGCAAGGCAGAGTGCATCATCTGTAGTGGCAGCACATGGTCCCTGAGTGCTGGCACATGGAGAAGGGACCAGGTGGGTTCCGCTGATAGTTTAACCCAAGTCCCACATTAAAAGTGTGTGTTTAGCCAGCCCCAGACTGCCTGCAACCCTCCTACTTGCTTCCCCTTAACACAGGCATTTGCAGCAGTGATGCCTTTTCACCAGACAGCCAGCACCACCTCAAACACTGACCCCATGGAAGCAGAACAGCCCCACGAGTCATTATGCCACTAGATGAGGCTTGCACAAAGAGAAAACCATTTCATTTTGGGAAAACTCCCCCTACAGCCTCTTCCCTGTGCAGGTGACAGCAACTTTGTCTTTGAGTTTCTACAGGCATTGAGGGCTGGGAGCAGAGCAAGGCAGAGGCACTGAGGGGCAGGGGACCACTGTCACACCAACAAAGGGACACACCAGGCAGTGGG
Organism: Nestor notabilis; assembly: GCF_000696875.1. NCBI lineage: Eukaryota > Metazoa > Chordata > Aves > Psittaciformes > Psittacidae > Nestor > Nestor notabilis. Next base: position 32,326 of record NW_009944101.1, read on the forward strand.
GACTGCACTTGTCTACCCTGCAAGCTGCAGCAGGAGCAGAAGGGCAGCGTGACCTATTCAGGTGACTGGAGGAGCACTGCAATCCGGGCAGACTGCACAACAAAGCAGAGTGTTGTGTTCATTTTAGAGCATCCACAGCATACGTCGGGGACTGAGCGAGCAGACGGCGGCAGCCCCGCGGGGTGAGCATCGCTCCGAGCTTGATTCCAACTAGCCAAGTGCTTTATAACCTCTCTGCATTTTCAAATGTCTCTCTTTGGGAAACATACCTCTTAAAATGATAACGTAGTGTGATTGCTCAGGGCACTGCTCAAGCTGGGAAGGAAAGTAATGTTTCTAGAATGGTTTTTCCACGCATCTCCCCTCCGAAGAAGCTCTTGAGCACTGAGGGGTCCCAGCAGAAACTCCCTATGGACCATGGAGGGGTGGGGAGGGGAGGAGGAAACAGGGAAGGAGCGAGGAAGCCTTGCTGCTATCTAAAGAGACAAACACGAGGATGGTTCCACCCCTTGGGAGATGGATGTCCTTTTCCAAGGAGAAGGAGCCGGCAGTGCAAAAGGGAGGAGCTGGATGGGGAAAAAACAAGGTAGTGGATAACATGGGCTCTTCAGCCTACCTGGAGCAACAGGAGGGTGCATGAAAAGCCAAGTAGCCTGAAAATTCTGGCTATATCAGTTACCAGGAATGAACATTTGCTCCACGTGCATTGTGACGGGGTTTCTACACTTACAGGGTCTCTTTCCTTGCTGTCAAGGCAGACATCCACAGTGGTTAAAAAGGATTAAGGGTCTTCTTTTTCATCTGGGAGGGGTTTTGAGTGCTCGCTCCCTGGAAAGCCTGCAGTCCCCCAGAGCCTCCCAGGTACCACCCCAAGTACCCAGGTTCTGTCTTGGCTACTCACAAACCCCACGTTCAGCTTTTACTTACAGAAACAAGTTCTTGCAACCTTACAGAATATTCACTTCTCTCTAGGAGTGTTACACCTTGACCAAGGAACCACCTTGCTCCCGGATTTATCTGTCTCAGCACACAGAGGGATGCCGTCAGCTCAGGAAACATCAACAGTGGGCCAAGCACCACCAGGTTTAATAGAATGGTTTGGGTTGGAAGGGACTTTAAGCTCCTCCAGTTCCAACCCCCTGCCATAGGCAGGGACACCTTCCACTAGAGCAGGTTGCTCCAAGCCCCTGTGTCCAACCTGGCCTTGAACACTGCAGGAAAGGAGAGAAGCACAGCAAGGGCTATGTAAAAGAGACCTGCTGCTCCCCAAGGATGCCATCCTGGGGTACCAGACCCCCCTGAGCAGGACAGACAACTCGGGCAGCCTCAGCCCTGCACCATGAGGCTATAAGCCATCAGGCTGTCAGAAACAAATGGGTTTACTGAGACATAGCTGTGAAAATCCTTCTCTCTCTCTCTGGACTGACTGGCACTGAAATGAACTGGACTCAAAGCAGCTGATCTGAGAGCACAGAGAAGTCACTGGAGGGCTCAGAAAGTGGCATCGTAAGACGAGGAGACATGAAAATCCAAACTGATGTAAGCAACTGAATGTATTAAAGCTTCTCAGAGCCTGTGGGCAAAGTAATTTTCCCCCTTTTAAAAGTGGGGCAGGCAAAAGAGAAGCGAAGCAATTTGTCAGAGATTAGAAGTGACAAAGTGGCAGAACCAAAGCAGCCACATCCTCACAAAGACCACCACAAACAGCATCCCTTTCCCAGTGGCATGCTAGCTGTGCCTTGCAACAAGTGCTTCACATGCTGAAATAATGGAGCAATCCTGGGTCACCAGAATACCCTGATGCTGTCAGGGATGGTGGCCAGGCCCTACAAGACCCTGGCACTGTGCAGGGGTAACAGCCTTTGCTTGGGGGTCAGGGAAACGCCTGCGATGGTGCCAGGGTGTGATGCCATGTGGATGCCAGGCACAGGGAGGGCTCCAGCCCCTTCCAGCTCTGGCAGAAGTATGAGCCCACTAGTGCCACATCTCTCCAAATAGACAGAGGAAGATCAGCTTCACTGTCACCACAGCTCTAACCCAATTTGGAAGAACCTTCACCAACTCACCACAAATCCACAGTCCCACTCCTTCCCCAGCCAGGTTGCTTAGTGTTCTCCACCAGTGGATATGCTTCATGAGGCTCTTTCTGACCCACGTCCTTCCCAGCCATCATTAACAACAGGCTACCACCCCATTCCATCATTCTTGTTTTCCCCTTCCCATCAATTTCAGATTGGACTTTTTACAAGGTCCTGCAGGGACAGGACAAGGGGAATGGCTTTAACCTGCCACAGGGCAGATTGAGATGAGCTCTGAGGCAGCAGCTCTTCCCTGGGAGGGTGCTGAGGCGCTGGCACAGGGTGTCCAGAGAAGCTGTGGCTGCCCCATCCCTGGCAGTGTTCAAGGCCAGGTTGGACACAGGGGCTTGGAGCAACCTGCTCTAGTGGAAGGTGTCCCTGCCCATGGCAGGGGGTTGGAGCTGGAGGAGCTTTAAGGTCCCTTCCATCCCAACCCAGTCTATGAATTCATATCCCCATTAACAGTGGTGGTTCCCTCATGATTCCCACACCAGTAGATCCCAAAGCAGCGTAGTTTCACGGTTGTAACCCCTAGCAGAGGCTAAGGAAAGGCTATATTGCCACTGTCCAAAAAAAGCCACCTACACTGAGACAGAAGAGACATGGAGACACCCTTGATCTGCATAGACAAAGGTCATGGGAAAGAGGCAGAGGGGGATGAATCCTTGCAGTCTCATTAGAGGCAAAGAAACAGTTTCTGCAAATAATTGATTTCTAAATTTATCCCCTAATTAAATAGGTTCCCTGGATAAATCTGCATGCAAGCTGCAAGGCGATGATTTAGCGCCTGGCTTCCTACGGGAGCACATCAACACATGTTTGCAAATCGCCTCTCTCCCAAATTCGAAGGCAGGGTGATCATCTCCCAGTGCCAGCACGCCCAGAGCAGGCAGGGATGGGTCCCTCCTGCTGCCTGGAGCTTCCAGCAGGCCAAGCTTCCCTCTGTGACAGGTTTATCAGTGCTGCAGGCAGGGGAGAATGACATTTGTCACCCCTCTTGTCACAGCTCCCTGTGCTCCAACCCAGCGGGGACTCTCCCATGGACGGGAGCAGAGCAGCCATCACAACCAGAGCGTGCAGCTCCCACCCTGCCTAAGCAGGAAGCCAGCCTGAGGGGTTTTTGGCAGGCAGCAGCTCTAAAACCATGGCACAACTGGAAATGCCCTGCCTAAACTCTGCACGTAGCAACGGCAAGAATGAGAAACATTATCTCCAAAACATGCTACATCCTACATCAATTCCACGGCTGTTCCTGTCTAGTGGCTTTGACTTTTTCCTACAGACACCATCAGCTAATAAAACCTCAAGAGACAGATCTGGGGATAAAACCAGGCTACAAGCTCTGCTAAAATTAAACACATTTATCACTCTTGCACGGAGAGCTCCTTTTGGAAACCAGAGAGCCCTGTTACTCTCAGACAAGCATCAAAGGACTCTGGATGCGAGAACTCCACGTTAGGTTGAAAAGGCGATGGTGCCGAGCAGCCCCGCTGTGTTACAGCCCACACTAATTGACTCCTGCTGCCCAGGATGGGAAGTGTGGGGCCCACAGCCTGTCCCTGCACAGTGCTGGCTCAAAGCTCTCCTCTCCCAAGAAGGGAGTCACTTGTCTGCATTTACACACCATCTCCTGCCTGTCAGCAGCATCAACGCCTTTCATCTCCTCCTCTTTCCTCCCTGACAACTTTCCACCTCCCAAGATCATTCATGCACCAAGCATATGGGTCCACCTTCCTTCAGGGCTTTGGTGTTGACACTTTGGGATCTACAGGCATAGATCATCCCTCCTGATGCCCCACACATTCAGGTTCCTGCTCCTGGTACATAGTGCTTGCAAGGATGAACCATAAGTGCAGCCTGGAGATCCTTTACGGTGGCCATCATTGCCACGCTGGGCAGAAACAGAGGAGCCCTCCGTTCTACCCTTGGCTCTGTAACTCACCTCAAAGAAATTCATCAAGTCAGATATTTATGGATCTGCTTGGCCCTGTTGGAGCTTCTGGAAGGCAGAGATGCAGCCTGCACATCCAACTCACATCACGGTGAAATGAAGCAAAAAGAGAAGCTGCTACATGAAGATCTAAAAGAGTTTTCTGAGGTTTTGAACCTTATCCTGGTTTGTGGTGAAGAAAAAAGACCGTTTAGAAGTTTCCCTGTGGGGGAGAGGAGGAAAAACCTCTCCATCTATCCGTTCCAGAAAGAGCAAACCAAAGGGTGAAAGACAAGCACTTACACAATGACCATGGCCATTTGCTGTCCTACAGCACACACTGGTCACATACTCTCCTTTGAAGAAATGCCAAAAGATGGGATTTTCTCCCCCTCCTCCCAAAACAAAGTGTTCAAAACTGGAGCATCTCCATGGTATTTTGGATTTCTCAGCACTTCTGGATGAAAACTGTCTTGTTAAGTGAGTTCTCAATCAAACAAATCACTACCACAGACGGAGCCTGGGCCCTAACCTACTTCTGAATCCAAAATAAAAAATCCATTAGGTGGCTAAATACTTTAGGAACTGCATCCCTTCATCTCCCTGCTTTGCTGCTCTGTTTGTAGCTGAGCATCCTCCTTTATTAATTGCCTCTGAGAGCCTCAGATCTCTTCTAAAGGAAAACAGTATTGTTCACAGGATAGGAAAGGGATGCAAGAAAGCTAATTAGTCCTCGTACACAGGAGTTTGCAATATCCAGCATGTAAATGAAGCCTGATTTTCAGATCACAGAGCTAAAATCGGCATGCTGCATCACTGGCCTTCTCTTCCAGAGGTGCCTTTTTTGCTCACCTTGAGCATTTTTAAAGGCAAAGAAAATACCTTTAGGTACCAAAGCAAATACATGATCGAGCTCTCCACCACTTACCAACTTGAGCGCATTAAAACTCTGTTAAAAGCAGAGCAAGATGAGTCCTTGAGGCCCTGTTCCCTAAGGATGTGTGCACATAAAGCAAGGAAAATGTGTGGTTATTAGAGTTTAGCTTTATTGTTTTCATAAAACACACTGAAGATTGTGTTTATGATTCTGGAGAAAATAAAACCCTCTCTCCAATTGTTAAAATAATGAACACAAGATACTCCAGTGACTTCTAAACAATCCAATGCTTTGGATTTGCACAGCACCTGCTACTCAGGTTTCAGAAAAGCCTGTACAAGAACGAAAATAAACCTGGATGGGTGGGGAATAAATCCATCATCCCACCTTAGAGCTAAAGGAAGCAGAACAGTTTATAGAGTCATTGCATGAGGCTAAGTTACACGGGTGGGAAGGGAACTGCTCAAAACTCATTACAGAATAGCTTAAGAGCCAGTTTTGCTGGTTTTCAGTAACATCCCCATTTCTGAATGATCAAGTCCCATTTGAAAGACAGGCTTGAGCACGAGAATCATTTAAACACACTCAAAACCAAACAAAAAGTAATTTAGCCATCGCTTTCTCTCTGGCCCTTGGCACAGGTTGCTCACAGAGCCTTCTCCAACACAACATTCACACCTTCAGAGAGCTATTGCCTGCACCATATCCCTGCCACTCTGAAGCTTTTCTGCATCCAGCTGCAGGAAGGCATCTGTATCCATCTCTGCATCCCATCAGACACACGGCATTGACCAGGGAACATAAACTGCCTCCATCACTTCTGCTCCTCTACTTCCAGCCTGGAGGAGAAACAAACCAAATGGGTTTTTCTTCCTCCTTTAAATATTACACAGACTATGTGAGGTTATTAACTACTGAATGGAGCTGTCTCTTCAGTTCAGCACGGTGATGATGGAAGGGAAGTGTGGACCGCAGAGGAGCCATGTCCCCAGCACGGGAGCAGGGCAAAGAGCCAAGGTAGTGACAAAGAGGGTTCCTTACCCAACTGCTTAGTATCTCTGCCTATGCATCAGAGCCTGACACCTGACTGGCATCACTCACACTATGGGGATCAAATCCCTCTTGGAAGAAGCCAAGGGAAATACATCTTCCCTGGCAGGGCCTGGGAAGGGAGGAAAGCTCTTCACCAGGTGACCCCCTCCACATCCACACAGCCCTACTTGAAAACCTGTGTTGAACCAAGACCTGAGACCCTCTTGGCCATGGATAGGCTCACCTGGCAGAAGCAGATCTTCTTTGGAGCTCCAGCACAAAGGAAGACTGGGGGTACGGATGGGAAAAGCCAGTGAGGACAGGGATACTAAGAAGGTGGTGGCAGAGTGCAGCCTTCAGCTCATTTGCAGATGCTTTCTTGAAGGTATTACTGCCAGCTCTAAACCAACCTATTATTATGAGCCTTTGGGACTTGTAATAAAAACCAAGATGTTATTTTTTTCCCCAGAGCCAGGTTAGACAGAAATGTCTGAAAAATTAAAGGAGCAGCCTAAAAAAAGATTTCAATTCCATCCCTCCCTTTATGTACTTTACTCACAAGCTCCTCCGAGACAGAGGTCACCTCCAGAGCAGTGGTGCCCCAGCTGCATTAATCCCCATAGCATGCCAGCACCCTTTCTGCTCCTCAGACCCGCCTTGCTAACAGCCTCATTCCAAGAAGCACATAACAACACTGAATTGAGATGCAACTGATTTCCAAGAAAGACCAGATTTGATACGCACAGACACATCTTCAAGTTGAGGCAGCAGCGAGCATCCAAACTAACAACACAATCTCTGTGCATTCAACAATAAGTCCTAAAACTGACAAGAGTGGAGCAGTTTCCAGGGCAACTTCTTCTGTGGGCCTCTTTCTGAAAAAGGACATAACCAAACCCAACACGCTACACCACAAAGATTTGAGTTTTAGGAACGGAAGCCCTCCTGCATAGAAGAAGCAGAGAATCAAGTTGTCCTGCAAGAGATTTGCCACTGTGGCTGCCCTTGATCATCCCATCACACACTATATTGCTACCTGTACTCAGGGTTAAGATCCTCATTTAGACACCAGAAATGAAAACCATTGTTGGGAGCCCCGTTAGGTCCAATCCTGCCCTTTGCCTCCACAAAATGCAACTTATCCCCTGCCTGTAATGACTGTCAGCCTCACCACTGCCTGGCTTGAGACTCCTGCCCACTCGCTCCTATTTTAACCCTGGATGTTAATGGAAAGAAATCTCTGGATCCATTTGAAATGAATTATACTCCAGTAATTGTAGCTGCTATAGGGCAGTATTAGGTCAAACTGCCCTTTTTGTGCTGTGTCTCAAACACTAGAGATGATGAATGGGCTCATTTCCAGCAGTGCTGGATGCTCGCAGCTCCAGGTGAAGCCCATGCAAGCTGCAGATGCTCACCACCCCAATGCCGCATCACTGGCGCCTGCCAAGTGCTTCCTTCAATAAAACATCCAAACTCACACTGTATAAACACTTTCTTAGCTCACATTGCTTGCTACATGTTGTCATCATCCCCTGGTCCTCAGGACACAGTCTCCCTGTGCCATCCCCAAGGCTGTCTTCTGCAGGCTGCATTTGATTCCCTAAGAAGTCTATGCGGCTCTCTCCCTAGAAGGACCTTTTCAGCCCAAACCAGAGATTGCCTCCTCCCATTCTAACTCTGTGTTAATTATTAAGACAGGGTGGGATTGAAGAGACTAATTACCACTGTAAAGTTACTCTCCTGAAGCCTGATAAGGAAAGTAATTAGGATGGACAAGCATGGATTAGAGAGTTCTAAATCTCTCTCTCTTGTCAAGATGCTGCTGCTGCCCAACCTCACAAATGACAAACAAGTCCATAGGCAAACATGAAGCAGTTGTGGAGACCAAACAACAGGCTAGACCATCACAGAGCACAGACTCTTCATGCTGCAGCACAAGGGGATCCCTTTTGCAGCAGCTCCAGAATGGGACCAGCCTTCAACACGCAACCCCAGAGACCTCAACACAGACACCCAACCCTGGGCTGGGTGACAGTTCGTCCTTGCACCCACATTGCTCACCTTCTGTGTTGGGTTAACCTTGACAATCTGCTCTCATGCTCCTATGTTCCTGACTCTTCTATCTCCTCCCCACCCAGCAGTGCATGGGGATGGGGAACTGGGGTTGCCAAATAACCCCAATGTACCTTCCAGTCAGTAAGACAGTATGTTCCTTCAAATCAACACTCCCAACACCTTTTCCTCTCTAGATACTACGGTTTTGGCTTCTTTGCCTTCACCTAATCTCTTTTCACCTCCCCAGATATCAGCTAAGACAAGGAGCACACTCAAGCAGTAGATAGAAGATAACAGCTATTCCATCGCTGTCACGGGACAAGCATCCCCATGACATCAGGCAAGGGTGACATTTCCTGATGCCACAGCAGCACACAACTTCCCTGGGAACGTGGTTGCTTGAAGCAAAAGCCCAAGTCCTGGGAAATCCCAAGAGCACCATCCCTGTCCATCAGCTTGTTCATCCATACAGGAGATGTCTCGTGGGTGAGATACAGCAGTGGCAAGCTGGCTGCCCCC
>NW_009944101.1:41057-42105 GCF_000696875.1 Nestor notabilis
CAAAAGTGAGAGTCAAGCTTGGGAAGAGCTGCCAACACCACTAAATAAATCATAGAATCATAGAATTGACTTTTAAGATCATCAACTCCAACCTTTACCCCAGCACTGCCAAGGCCACCGCTAACCCATGGCACTGAGGGCCTGGTCTACACTGTGTGTGAACAATTCCAGGCGCAGTGATTCCACCACTGCCCTGGGAATCCTATATAGAGCAAGCCAGCTAATTCACGCCAGCTCCCCAGCACAGAGCACACGGATCATGCTCTCTTCTAGCTGCAGTGATACCAGCTCCAGGGTCACTTTCCTACCGCAGCACGTCTCACACACATTCCTCATGCATACACACAGATTATTTCCCTCTAACAATTTCAGGCACCCTGCACTAGAGCATTTATAACTAATACATATTCTAATGTTCCCGTTCACCTGAGAGACTCGAAACTTTCCTGCCTCAGTTGTCAGGTTTCTTTATTTGTTTTTTTTTTCTTAAATACCTTCTTCCCCTCAGGCCAGTCAACTCAGTCCAGTTGATTTTCATTTCCATGGACTTGGTAAGTCATCCCAAGGTCATTTTGGGCCTTATTTTCCAGATTTCAAGTCTGGAGGATTTTGCAGGATTTGCAATTGAGGCTTCTGATTATCTGCTACATATTGAAATGAAAAGGAACTGGCTGAGCAGAGACAGTGATGAAGCACCCCATTGACACCCAGGTAATTAAGGAGAAACAAACATGTTTGTTGGCTGAAACAAGGAGGGGGGATACGATGCAAAGGACTTTATTCTAGCAAGAAAGAGAGGAAGGAGTGAAGAAAAAGCAGAAGGTAATGGCTTTCCATCAGAAGGGCATTGCTTTGCTCAAGCCAAAACCTTCCCAGGGTGCTTGCATTTTAGTGGGAAGGTTGTTGGGATGCCATGAGGAGGCTTTTGTCACTTGTGATCAGAAAGACAGTGGAAGAAAGAAACCCACTAAATTGCAAAACACAACCTTTGTGATGCACAAGATCAACACAGACTCATTCTGAAGAGGGGGAAATATATATATATATA
>NW_009944102.1:0-33506 GCF_000696875.1 Nestor notabilis
AGGTCCCAACACCGATCCCTGAGGGACACCGGTCATTACTGACCTCCAAGTGGACATTGAACCGTTGACCACAACTTTTTGTCTGCTGCCATCCAGCCAGTTCTTTATCCACTGAGTGGTCCATCCATCAAATTGATGTCTCTCCAATTTAGAGACAAGGAGGTCGTGTGGGACAGTGTCGAATGCCTTGCACAAGAATCTACCGATTCATGTGTGATTTGTTATTTTAGGACACAGAAAGGTAGCTGACACACATGTAAAGTTCAGCAAATATAAATTGCTGCAGCCTGAGCATTAGATTCCTCACAAGCTAATATATATACATATATATATACACACACATGATTTCTCAGCTCTGAAGCTGTAGGCTTCAGAGATGTATGATACATCCTACATACTGCAGGTTACATGCCTGCCATTCTATGGCTCAGAGGTATTATCTGCTTGTAAATACTAGTAATAATTCCTAGAGTCATATGCTGTTAGTGTAAATGATGAGACATTGTGTAAAGTTTTTAAGTAAGCTCTGCTGATCTGTAACATCTGTCTGAAATCTATAAATGACGTTTTCTTCAGTCACATTAAAGTAAAACCGAGATAATCAATTTAAACTTCAGACGTCAGGTAGCATCTTGGTTAGTGTGACATAGTGTAATAGCTGTCAGAAAACTGAGTTTTGAGGATGATATGGCATCCTCAGAAGTTCAGAAAGAATGGACAAAGCTTCCATCATTGCATAAAGTGAGGCAATTCTGTAAGTAATGCATGATATTTGCTATGAATACGGTAAGGTAACGCACATCACACTTTCATTCATCAGCATTTTGGTGCTGTGTGTGCTGTACTTGTTTTTACTTACTGCCCACAAAGTATAGATATTTTTCATGCAATATTTGACAAGTTGTAGTGTCTTCATAAGAGAGTAGTATTTTCTGTAAAAACAAAATGTAGTTATGCTGGGTACCCTCAAATTAAAACAACTTAAACCAATACTGCCTAACAGAATTGGTGCCACTTTTTAATTTATTTATTTACTTTTTTAATCAAGAGGAAAATGTTGTTTGCAGTTACAACGTTTCTTCAAGGTTATTTAAGCATTCGAGTGTTCTGCTTATTGTACTGATTATGATTTGCTTTGCCAAACCCAACAAATTTTAAGTCACTGCTTTGATAGTCCACCATTCCTTCTGTTAGACATGTGGTTTCCCTAGCATATGGATGTAATAGTTCATGTTCCACTTAATATTGCTTGTTAAAACTCCAGTTCTCCTGCAAATCTTGGTTCTTTCACCTTCTAACTGTTCTGCTATATCCAATCTGACCCACTTATGACATGCCCAAAGATGTCATAATAGTCTCTTCTAAATCCCTCTATTAAAGCTTTCTTCAGACCTCTTGAGATTTTCTGCGTTTTTAAGAACTTTTAGCTATATGTGTATCAACTTCTTTCCAACAGGGCTAGCATTAAATAAATAAATACATAAATACATAAATACACTGTCTGGAGCTTTTCTACCTAAATCTAGTAGGTACCATCAGTATGAAATGTGATGCCTTCCAGATGTTTTGGAATTTCTTGTGATTATTGAGCCAATTCTATGACATTCGGAGTGACAAAATCCAGAAAGTCATATTCTGAATACTTTCTTACGGCAATACGTAAGGTCCTGATCCTGCAACATTTTGAGCATGTCATGGAAGGACATAGATGTCCTTAAATCCCACTGAACTCAGAAGTTAAGACTGAAATTTAAAAATTGTATGGGATCTTTGAGTTTTTATAGTATAAACTCTGGAACATTGGTAATTGAGGATACTCTGCTTTTGGAGACATATGTTACACATAGTCACAACAGTTGAGGAAATCAGTATATTTAGAACAGGAAATCCCTTTAATACACATGCCAATTAGATCAGAATTCTCTTTGAGGAAAAACATAGCTAGGTTAAGGAACATTGGTTTCCAATAGTCTTGGTTCTTGAGAAAAAACATCTGCTAACAATGCTAATTGTAGTAGAAAGAACATCATAATTAAAAATGCATTTGACATCCAAAAGTTAAGACACAAAACAAGAATCTCAGCTTTTTTTTTAATCATGTGGAAGAGTAAAGCATTTTATCCTTTATGTGACGCCTTAATTCAGAACCAAAAGCCCAGTGATTCTTTACCTTGAAAAGTACACACATGGGTTTTGTCCCAGTAAAACCAGAAATGAGCCCTGTGTATTAACCTAATAAGTTGCATGAAAATTATTGTGCAGTGGCAGTTGCTCCCACTTTCTTTTTTTGACTCTGTAGCTTTCACAAACAAGGTGTAATTTTCTCACCAACTGTCCAGATTGCTGCTCCTATGTATATTATTTAACGGTGTGTATTTCTGTGACACATATTTGAGCAGGAACAGGCTCCTCTGCTGCTCTCAGAGACTGATTTTTTTCAAGCGATCTACCAGAAACATGCTTTCCAATCTTTGTTTTCCAAGATATCCTATGGCAAATTTAGTCTTTAATTGGTAATTCGTCCTGAAACATTTAGCAAGTGTTTCCACAGAGCAGAAAATGACATTTTTACCCTTTAATTTCATGTGTGCTTGATTGTAATTTCTCAGGTGAATGTAAAATCATCAGGTGTATTCCTGACTTCTCACAACTGTATATTCTTCTGTTTAGATGTGCATTAGATGTGCATTTCTTTAGTTGATAGTTGATGTTCAGTATTCTGAGCTTGCTCATTACTTCTCTGGTACTTCCTGAGTCTTCACACATGTAACACACAAAAAACAAAAATTACGGTTGTAGCTACTTTTTAACGATCTCCCAGTTCTCCTGCATCTATTTTATGCAACCCCTTTCTTTTCTGAAGTAATTTCTAGACATGATTAGATTTCACAATAGACTACCTCATTATAAAAGCCTGTCAAGGTCTTCTCTAATCCCTATCTTACATATTACAATTAAATATTATTATGTGCTCTAAACCATTGGCTGAAGTAGGAGCAAATAATGAGATTCTAGTAGAATATGAGATTCACAAGAACATAAGTCATATGGACTTATTCTGGTAATTTCCATCTCTAAAATTTGGGAGACTCAATATATTTAATGCATCGAAAGCTTTCACCGCAATGGGATAGCTCTTTGGATTTGACAAAGACTTTTACATTTCAGAAGTGTTTCAGGCTGTAGTTTCTACAGTTTAAGAATCACTTATGGAAGCAACATGTGTGCTGACGTCCTTCAGTTTCATCCCTGAATTTCTTTCTTTCTGGTATTGAGACGCGAAGGCCTGTCAACCTGATTGTCTCTCTCCTTGCTGCATATTGGCAAGTTGGCAAATGGATAGAAAGTTTTAACCATCATTTAACCTATTTATAGCTTGTAAAACTAAAAAAAACTTTCCCAGAACTAAAACATTATGACATTGTTCTTTCAGATCTTTACAATATCTGTTTTTTCTAAGCCTAATATATCACCGTAACATGCGGTTACTTTTGACATTAACATTGGACTGACTGTCCACAGAAAAGCAGGAAGTAAAGATGCATTGCTAAATTTTACCAGGACAAAATTAATCTATTCAGATGCCTAAAGCGTGAAAGATGTATTATGTTACTCTGATAGGGTGACCTTGTACTATTGACAGAAAAGGAGGAGCTCCTTCATAACATCAAACTGCTGTAAAATTAACAAAAGACATAACAAGATGAGAAATACAGCTCCTAAAAAGGCAAAACCTCAAGCCATTGATATCCTGACTATCCCTCTGATGGGAACAGAGCAGATCAGCCATGATGGTAACAGATGTGAGAAATATGATATGCTTCCTACTAGAGAATGGACTGTGCAGGACTTCATCTGTTTTCATTTCTTCTGAGGATATGGGAGGGCTTCTCTGCCAACTCAATGAGAAATAGAGAAATAGAGAGCTCCATAGTTTTTCTGAACTAAATTATTGCTGCCTCCCTCTAGGTTGCATTTTTTATATGTAAAGTGCTGCATTTATTCAAGTACTTGCTAGCACGTCAAAAGTAGTATAAACTTGGAAACAAATATGATTATCCCTCAAACTAAATGTGATCAATTTTTGCGTTTGCTGAGTGTTAGTTATACCACCTTTTGGATCCACATGATCTCTTTTAGCCTCTTATTGCTCCCTTTTCAGAGACTCTGTGTCCCACCTCAGAAACAATAAGCCATAGAGTTTTCAAGCGGTATGAGGGAGACCTCCAGGAAGTTGAAGGACTGCACAATAGGATTGCTCAATATGTTTTCTAGAAGAAAAAAGAGGAAAAAAGGCCAGAGACCCTTTGTTTTGACATTACCTGTTGTTTTTATAAATGATGTATTTCTTCCCTAGACTCAGTTTAAGAGACAGTATCATCCTGCGTGGGTTTTGGCAGCCTAAATTCACAGCTGAATGTTGAGACTGTATTACCGATATGATCCTCAAAGAGACTCCCCACATCTGCAAACCAAGCTGATTCTGCTGACATCTCCAGTGTCCTGTATCAGCCTTGCTGGACTCCGCTGGGTTGCTCCCCCAATGTCTCTGCTGTCTTTAGCATAACTATGTCTGGAAAGCTTTGGTAACTTGCGCACAGCAATAACCAGATTGCTTCAACTCTCACAAGTTTCAATTGTTCACATGGCTCAGCACCTGAAGTAATACCAGATACATGGGGGAGTCCAGTGCAGGGATGTTTACACTGGTTCTATGTGAGCCTGTTCAGGGCTGAAAACTATTGCACTGCCAAGGTTTCTGTGTGCCAGTGTTGTAACACCCAGATTATCCTGGATTACAGACAGCTGATGTCAGTGGTGCTCTATTGACTTAAAACAGCTGAGGATCTAGTCCTTCATGTGTGATGAGTGAAATTATGGATTGAAAACATGGAATGAAGTTTCAGAGGAGATTAAGTTAATCTAGAGACTAACCACACTTCAGAAATTTTGCCAGCCCTATTTATTCAATAGAGTACATTTTATCAGAACCAGAACTTCTCTCATTCTTCACCCAAAGAAAAAACAGAAAAAGGAGAAGAGCCAGAACCTCCATAAGGTCTATCAGGGAGTTCACTGCTGCCCTCTAAGTTACATGGGAAGAGTTCAGATAATAGGGTATTTGACAGCACATGTCCCTAACATAAGATTTATTCCATACATCAGTGCAGGAAAGGAGTTAGAGTGAGAGATAAGACAAGCGCTAAACCCACAAAATAAAAAAAACAATGCAACAACCTTCTTCCAAAAATATTTGAACTGTTAAATTAATCAAATCTTCGAAGAACAAATGATGATATCTCTGTTAGATAGCTAATGTGTAATGCTTCCAAAATAGTAACAACATTACTGCAGAATGCTGATCTGCAGCAGTCTCATCACTGTCATTGGTGCTCTCCTCTCCTGCAGCCTAGGGTTCTGCTGCCATACTATTTCTTAAAGATTTATTGCTCACCATCTCCTCTTCTGGATGCTTTCATTATCCAGGAACACATCCCAAACCCTAATTCAGTTTAAAAAAAACAGATTAAACTGTTCTTTCTAGGAACAATTTTTTTTATTATTTTACTTTCAAGCAGCTGTATCTACAATACAGTCTCTGCTTCCCTGGTAAGTAAAAAAGGAAAGAAAAGAAGGCAGAAAATTCTTTAGAAGAAAGCTATATTCCATCCATCACTCCTATTTAGCTATTTATATGTTAGACATTTAGTTTAAGCTACTTGTCTAAGCTTCCATCATAGTAATCGAAACAGGTGGATATTGACTTTGAAGAAGTCATACTACCCAACCTAAATGTCCTTGTCAGAATGTCACAAATTAGTCCTACTAGAGATACCCCTTAACATTGCCATTTTTACATATTAACAGACTTAATCATTAATTAGTATTTATTGTTACTGAAGACATTTATTCTGGTTCCAGACACCACCAGGAACACCTGTCTGTAATCAAAATAGAGCAAACTTTGTACAGAAGCAGCCTAAGACCAGAGTTTGCATTCACCTCACCTAATTGTCAATGCTGGTGTCAAAGCTCATTAACTGGATTTGTTTTGTCACCAGTGAAGAGAAAACAAACTATACAGAAGTGTAGGCTGGAAGTGATCTATGGTGGGTTTTCCAGTTCAGGACTATCAGCAGCACTAGATCAGCTCACTGCTGGCTTTGCCTTGACAGCATCCCAAGGATGGAGATTTCACAGCCTTTCTGGGAAGTTCATACAGTGGTTTCCAGAAAAAGTCATATGTGAGGAAGTGGGAATTAGATGACTCCTCCAATCTGTTTTACATGGCCGCTGCAGAACTAAAGATCTGTGCCTCAGCATGGGAGGCCTCCAGGGATTTTGTTGGATGTGGGTGGCTGACATCTAAGGTTTGGCAGGACAAAGCCTATCCCAGTTCGCCAAGTAGCATATTGTCTGTGAGTGAGACTTTTAGTTCTCCTAATTTTAGATATGGAAAAGTTTGAGTCCTAAGATCATCACATAAGCTCCTTCCTCCACCAGTGGAGAAATATGTCCAAACAGTAATTTGTCCCATCCTAAGCTAGATGTCTGTGAGGTGGAAATATGCTGCATGGAAATATGCTGCATGTATCACCTATGGTGGGAGAGTGCGTGAACAATTTAGACATTTATTCCAGATTGCAGATGTTCAGGTATTTTAGAATCAAATAGTCAGAAAGTTAGGAATAATAACTTCTTTTCCATGCACATACACACATACATGTACACACACACATATATATACATCTCCAACAAATATTATAAAGCCTGGTTGTCATTCATTAAAAATTATAGGATTTTAACAATGCTTTGCAGTGTTTGCATTTCTGCAGAAATAAATCTTGTGCTAAAATACTGCTCAGACCTTTATTTTCCAAAAATATCTCTCTAAAGAGATCACAGGAGACTTGATAATAGAAATGACATGCCTCAAGGTTTAATTTATATTTTCTACTTTTTCCATTTGCAGGAAAAATACCAAAGGCATAAACAGCGTTTCTCTGTAACTGCTTAGGGAGCTGCACAAATTTATTAAGGAATTAAATTTCAGTGTGCACAGACTGTATAGCAAAAAGAAACCAGTGTGCAATGAAGCACAAGCAATGCATGGTGAGGACCATAGTTTTGCCTAGAATAAAATATAATTTAGCTTTTTAACATTTAACAATCCGATAAGATAAAGCCAATGCTTTTCTAGCAGCTTCAGGCACTCAACTGGGAATAATCTAGTTAAAGAATGTATATTTAACACAGCTAGTGAAGATTTTTAAAAAGGGTCACTAGGCAAAAAGGCAATTTATGGCTTTTTTTTGTGTGAAAAACTTATCCTCCTATTCATCTAAACTGCCCTGTGAATGAATGCTCCTACTGCTGTTTGCAGCCTCTGTCTCATTTAGATAATGCAAAATGTTTTTGTTTAGGTCTAATGAAACAGGACCAGTTTGTGAGTTCAAAGCAGAAGGGGAGGGAGGAAGGAGAGGCTTACAATAGCTTCAAAATGGGTACTGGCAAAACAAGCAACTGCAACATGGCTGTGACACCCCTGCTGTAGACTTGAAACAATGCACAGTGTCTAACTGATAATTCTCATTCGTGGAAGAAGCTCCCAAAATCATACCTTTTATGGCTGCAGTCCTATTTACCATTCCTTTCCCTTTATACCCAATGTTTGTTTACGTGACATGAAGATGACTAGGTCAAGCATCATTAAAGGGTTTGAAATTCTTTTTAAATCATTCTGCCAAGTGAGCACTACATTTCTCCAGCTAATATAGATGAACAGACTGCCTGTGACCCAGGTCTTAGCTAGTACTTTGTAGCTTAGACATCGTAACAGACGTATTAATGACTGTTGATGGAAACAGGACATGAAGGAGCATCCCTATCACAAACTATAATCTGTTCTGATACTCAGTAGAATAACCAACAGAGTAAAACATTATTCCATGCATTATTCATTTTAAATGGGTATAGAGTTTTGGACACTTATTTGTGGTGAGCAGTTTCCTGTATATTGCGGGACAAGCTCAGTCACTGACCACAAGATGCAGAAAGGTCTGTGTTATATGCAAACTTTGTAGACAGATGTCAACTGCCTTGAGCCTCTCCTTAAGCAGCTCAGTACACAGTGGTAGGATCCAAGAGGTTTGGCAGGTTGATGCTGATCTCTTGGTTCAATCAGGTCTTTAGTGAACTTTTCACTGTTGTTTTAGGCCATTTCAATATATTTGGCCTGTATAGTAGTACTAAAGATTTATCAGCCAGCCCTGCCGACCACCCACTGACATAGAAAAACCCCAAAATATTGTATTATGATATCCCTTTATTTTCATTATTAGATTAATAGATATTTTTTGTTTTCCTGGTCTATTTGATTATACATTTTTCTCTATTTCGTATGGTCAGAATAAGCATCATAACTACAATCTTGATCTTCTACCTCTGAACAAGATATTAGAATATGAAGAGTATTATCATCTCTGCATCTACTTTTGTCTCCTCCCTGTTAGACCTTCCTGTGGATTTACCAGAAAATTGTCAGACGATGTCACAATAACTACCCTTGTGCATGGTAAAAAACAAAGGTCACATTAGGGCTGGCTAAAAAGCAGTAATTCCAGCTCATGAAACATACTGAGGTTTCAAAGCCTGTTCTAACATGGACAAAAACAATACCTCCTTTTAAACTAGAATGAAGAAAAGAAACCTCTTTCAGAACACCAGCTGGAATGTTGTCCGTAACCTACAGACGAGTTACTCACCTTGGACAGAAAAAGAACCTAGCTCAGCTCCCCACAAGGAACAAGAAAGTGAAGAAGTTAACTTTGAGCTTCTCTCCTTCCAGGTAAATGCTTTTCTCTCCCTGATAGACTCCTGAACCCAAGAAATTCCTTAATCTTATTTTCAGAGAATAATGATATGTTTTACAAAACACTTTTTGGTTTTAACAAAATAGCTGCCACGTAAGAAAAGTGCTAATTCAAGCTTTGAAAAAACTATACCCCTGGAAGTGCCTAAAAGATGTGCAGATGTGGCATTTAGGACATGGTTTCATAGTAGACTTGGCAGTGCTAGGTTAACGGTTGGACTCAATGATCTTAAAGGTCTTTTCCAACCTAAGTGATTCTATGGTTCTGTAGCTGCAGAGAGCAAAATAAACTAGTGTTTGGCCTCCTATTCTGCATGCAGTTGCCCGTGTCAAAAAGCAGTCAAACAAGGTTGTTGGTTCCAGTCAGACAGGCGTCAACATTTCAGGGTGCACGTAACAGAATAGTTGCGGGTTTTACAAGCTAAAGTATTTTGGGATGCCAGCTCAGCCCAGTGCCTTTCCTTAGTTCAGATTTATGGTCAGCACATCTAGCCAGTAGTAACAAATGAGGACTCTTTCAGCCAGGCAAATATTCACACCTGATGGGTCAGCACTAAAATACAGCATTCTTCCAGGGTTTAATTCACTCTAGACCTCAGCCACTCAAGACTTCCCAGCACTACAAATCACTGGTACTTTCGACAAAGGCAGATTGGTATTTTAATACTGCGTATCTCCTTTTTTTCCCTTCAGGAAGTTCCAGTAAAATGGGATGACAACTGAATATTTTGCAAGGTGAAAAAAATTCTGAGGATATGAGAATTAAATTACTCCACCAGAAAAGCTCTGTCAATCATGCTAATGGAAATATCAAATTTATTTATCCCTTTGATAAGGGCCTGAAGCCTTTTTAACTGATTTCTGAAGAAGGCAGGGTTCATGCAGTCAGTCAGTCCTCTTCGTTTCCTTTCCTATAGAGTTCAGACCAGTTTTAGCCTAATCTGTTATTAAGATGAAGGTTTCAAAAGATAGGTGAATATGCAGTCAGAGATATGAAACATGATCCTTGTATTGTGATGCTGGTAGTGAATGTGGATTCTCTGGTGTATAATAAAGTATAACCTTGTGCCTCATATAACTCATTAGCAGATTTTGTCGACTGTAAGAATAAACTGACTGGAAACTGGTCTTTTGTAGCTCTGGCTGTTAGAGAACTGGGTTTTTTGAGAAAAAGATTAGATAAAGAAGCCATGCATGTAAGATTCTGCTATACTGAGTTTTTAGTCTGCACAGATATCTTTGGTTAAGCATGTATTCTTTAGCCATAATGCTTCATACTATTGAAGTTTGCATGAGGGATATGCTCAAGAAAGCAGTGACAACACTGAGCTGCCAAGAGCTTTATATTTCATCTAAGACATTTCTAAAAAAAAAAAAAAAAGCTACAAGTTGCAACATTTAACTGATAGGGGGGCAAAAAAACCCCAAGAAAACAATAAATTTTCTTGCATGTACCCTGAGCACTGATTGGCTGAAGTGCAGATATTTATGCCACATTTTTCATCCTGTTTAGCACATGGGAAGCTAAGATAGCACACTTCTTGTGTTTCCCCACCCCTAGAATATTCCAAAAGCTGTGTGGTTTCACCTTCTCTATGAGACTACATCTTCAGGATGTAGGATGGTCCCACCGTTGTCCCGCTGGGCTGTATCTTGCAGGTCCTCCTGGCTGCAGTACAAGGCAGGAAAATAGCTCAGCTGGGGAAGCCAGACACAGTGAGAAGTAGGAGGTATTCACACTGTTTCTCTCCTAATCCACTGTCTTAGTTTATTTTAACTGAAATGTTCTGGTTTTGACCTACACTCCCCAGACCATTCAATTTGGTTACGTTTTATCAAGGAAAAGCACACATTTTTCCCTTGCATTGTTCATGAAGAATGTCATTCAACACAAAACACAGCTTTTCATCTAAAATGAATCCAGCAACAAACCTAAAAGCTGACATGTAAATTAGGATTCTCAGTTTGCTCACTGAAATTTAAGAAAAAAATATGTTTCGGTGTTTTGAGGAACAAGTTTTGAAATGCAGATAGCAATAACAGTACTACTGTAGAAATTTAGTAGAAGAAATAGAAAATGCAGTTTACTCTTTAATACAATACTTTGTTTGATTATCCATAGTTTAGAACAACAATACTTGACAGCAGAAATCTGTGAATAGATTTTGTTTATCCAAATTGTATCCTTAATTGATTCACTGATACCTTCTGCTTTTATAAGTAAGGAAAGAGGGGTAGAAAATACCTTTCCATCACTTAGGGGCACATTAGGCTTTGTATGTTGCATATTCACAAAGAAAGAGAAGAATTTCTTCATATTTAAGTTTTATTTAGTATTCAGTCTTTACTTTTCAGTCTCTTAAGGGAATAACATTCTTTTAACAGGTTTTAAAGCATATCATATGTTAACATTAAATCAAAGGAAATTCCTGAGCATTATAATTGTAAATACTATTATCACAGAATTTTTGTGACCCAATGCATATTGTGATTTTGATTTTAATACTATGCTAACAAAAAACCCCAGTTGCTTCTTGATCACCTTGGTAAACTCAGATGAAGAAGTAGCTGCTATGCAGGATCAAGTGTATTATGCCTCAACCTCAAGACAATTCAAATCTCTTTGTATTCATAGTTTATGTACAAACCACATTTTGCTGTCTTTAGTAGATCATAAATCTTTGAAAACTTTCATTGTTTTTGAAATGTCCTTCTGCTGCCTATGTTATGCAATAAATTAGTTGCTAATAAAAATGAATTTGACTCAGCCAAGATGGTAGTGAAGTAGTGGCTGCTGGGCTGCCAGTGAAGGGTTTGGTTCTCAGGTCTCCAGCCAACACAGGCTAAGAAGATTAAAGGGGAAACTTGTTCAGTGTTGATGAAAGATGGGAAAAGGTCAAACTCAGATGCTACATCTTTCTTTTCCCCCTTTTTTTATGTTAGCATATGCAATTGATAGGTCTTCAAACACAGAGAAATACAGAGACAGACTTTTAGCTCCCTCTTAAAAAAACTTCATCTAAAACTGGGTTATGTGCAACAGCTTCTATGCTTAGGAGTAGCTCCCCTTCCTAGCACATGGTATCGCTTCATCAGCTCTGTTTTATAGGCGTGTACAATGGTGAGGTGGACTTTCCAGACTCCAGCTGAGTCTTTTCAAGCAGAAGGAACCCATGTTTATCTCAGTTGGAAGGCCTACCATGTCCTTAATGCATACTTGGGGACCACCACCAGTACAGCTGTGCTGGCTTCCTGCCATCAAGTGCCTAGCTCACAGGAGAGGATTTATGAACTTTCTTGGGGTTGCCCTTGTTCAGACTTAGACATGAGCTTAATCTCAGTAAAGTTAGTGGTACTTAAACACATACAGAAAGTTAAGCATGCATTTGCAAAACAAAAATAGTCACAGGAGAACTGTATAGTTTCTACCGCTTTCTGCTTTGGCTCCTCAACCTGCAACCAGGTGGGTCCAGCAATAGCTTCAAGATCTTCTAGCCAACCCCCAATTCTTTCACTTGGAGAAAGTTCACATTTATTTTGTTTCATTGTCAAATCAGAGTAAAGTCTAATAAGAAATGGCAAAGTACTACATGAAATGGAATTTCCTTCTTCTGCCCAGCTTCAATAGTGACTTAGAGTTGTAGTTTAAGTAAAAGATAATGATATTTTTCTTAAACTAAACAACACTTATTAGCAACACTAAAGTGGTGTTGCTTCATGCTGCCCAAATGGATAATAAAATGCAATTTTTTCCTTCTCAAAGTGCTGTGATGGCTTTTTTCCACTCATTTATGTAGTATCCTATTACATGTTCCCTGAATGTGCAGAGCAGGGGCATTCTGCTGAAATATCCCTGCCATGAGATTCCATGAAAACTCATGCTTATGTACAATACAAATATTTCTCTCACTTCTAGCTCAAAACTCAATTTACCAGCTTTTTATTTCCCTTTGTTTTTTGTACAAAGAATGTCAATGTATTTAGTGCTCTTCTCTGGTGAAAGTAAAGGGGCCTTACGAGATGGGGAGAAGGTACGATTACTGTTGGAAATGTAGTGTCAGTTGAACTTTCAACTCTGATTGATTGAGACAAAATACTTACGAATTAAGGCGGTAGGATAATACAACCACATTGCATTTCTCAGATAACTGATTATGTAAAAGGTCTTAAAAGCAGATTATAAGAAATGAATACACATGCCTTGCTATCAGGCTGTTCTTGATCAGAATGACTTATTATAAGGTTATAAATATCAGCTCCTTCTCTTCATGTGTTGTACCACTCAGAATAAGGCAGAGTACCTTGTGGACTGTAGCCTAATACAATCCAAACTTTAGGTTGTGTATGAACAGCCTTGAAATTAAGAAAAATACTGTTAAGATTGCAGATTTTGTGTGTGTGTGCATTTAAACCTCCTTTTGGGGGGAGGTGAGAGGAGGAAGAGGGAAGATGATACAGCACCAGTTTTCTGCCATTTAGGCCTTCCTCCTGTCTCCTCCAGCCCAACTGCTGGGACATTCTTTCCACCCCCAGAGCTGAACTATGGTTAACACTTTGGGACATCACAAATCAGCTCCTACTGAAACTACTGAGAATCTTGTCATCATCTTCAGAGAAAAAAACCAACAACCAACAAACACCAAGACTTGGGCTTCTCAGATTTTATCTAGTCTCATTTGACTGACTTGCACGTATGAGGCAAGTTGTTCAGTTCTATTATGTTTCTGATATTTCATGGTGTGAATTTTATCTTCTCTAATTTGCATCTCTTTCACCTTATTATTCCCACTCACAAACTGCTGAAGTAGTTACTCCTCTCTGATAGCATTACTTCACTATTCACATGTTTAAATATTTTTTCTTCCTTTTCCTTCTATAAATGCTTTTCCTAAGCTGTGTATATTAAAATCTAAGTAACCTATTTCAGTTGGTCACATGCAATTGTCCTTTTAATGTATATCTTGCATTCACTTTTGTTCATATTTATATTGAGATATACATAGATACATGTTTATTTTATTAAAAATAAAAAAACCCCTTAAAAATGGAATACCCATACTGGATTTAAATGGAGGCTATATGCTGAAGATTGATAAGACCCTGATCTCACCTGTGACACTCATCACTGTACAGAAATCATTGCTATAACAGCAGCACACATATTAAGTTCATGCCTAATTTGCTATGCAGGATTATTCCCTGTTTCACCCCTCTTAGCACATCCTTATGTGTTGTACCTTTAGCCCAGCACTGGTGCTGTCAGAGTCCTCTCTTCTCAGTCACTTCTGTGTGAAGCAGGGATGGGGCTGTTCGCTGGGAAAGCAGAGGGAAAACAGAGTACTTTGTGGGATGCATCCATGTAAGGGAATGTAGAAGACCAGGTATATCACCTGTCAGACATCACCTACCGCAGCTGGAACATCCTTCTCAGCTGGGTGTTTTTTCCTTACAGAGGATGTATGCAGCTAGCACAGGGTGAAAGCTGGTAGCCAATTTTCTGACAAAATGTATTTTGCTTGGAAAGTGCTGACTCCCTGAAAATAAAGCATTTCACAGTGTATACCAGCTTCAGTGAAACAGGATTGGGAAAGCGCTCTCTGCTTCAGGATGGAATTTCTGCTCAAAACTACAGGCAGAGGACCACCACCAAATAGAAAAAAACTAGCTCTTGGATTAGTCTGCTAAGATGAGGGAGGTCTGGGACTCAAACCCTTGCTCCAGACCAGTTTCTGCTCACCAAGTGCAGAGATTCTCAGGTCCAAGAGCTGGAAAATGATGAGATTATGTCTGGAAGCCAAACCTTTCATTTTTTATGGCTTTTCATCATAGGCAACTGCAGAAATTTGCACTCAACAGGGCCCAATAATTATTTTCACTTGATAATGTATGTGGAATTTAATTTGCAATTACTACATGTACACTTGGTTCTGTTGCATTAGTAGTTTATATATTAAAATTATATACCTGCGCCACAGTGCTAGAACAGGCTTCCCTGCTTGGGTCTGGAATGTAGTGTTAAATATGAGAATATTTCTAAATAACTGGAATAATAACTACATTGTGTTACTCAAACACTGTTCAGTTTATATACTTTAGAGTCTTTAAAGGGATGCAAAACACATTGATAGAAAATAAAATCTGAAACCTCTACTGTACTTCAGTAATCCCCTTGAGATGCCAAACACAGCAACTTCTGCTAAACAACTCAATGGCTCCTGTGCCTTCCCAGCAGTTTGCCACATAGTCTCTACAGGCATTAGGACATTACAGGACATTTTTGGGTGATTATATCCCAGAGTTACATGCTCTGGGAAGGGAAACTTCCCTCTTGGTGCATCACCCCAGCAGTAGCCCCAGCTACAGCCCTGTACTCCTGCAGTAGGATTGTACTGCAGTGGGAGCAGAATGAAGAGAGACTGAGAACTCTTGACCTAAAGTTCCAAAGGGTAGCCTGCAAATTATTACGTCTATTGTTATATCCACTGAAATTACAGTGTTGAGTTGTGGATAAATATTCTCATGTGTCTAACAACCTCATGCACTAGAGACAGATGCAGCGTTATTTCTGTTAACTTGTGTTTGCCTGTGGGCTTTACCCAACCTAATATGAGTTGAACCGTCTCTCTTGGTCAGTTCAGGAGAAAACAGACATGTCTGCAGAATCTGAACCTTTGGTTAGAACAGAGTCTCTAAATGGCTAAATTTTGTGCAAATGTTTTGCATCAGTCTTGGTGGTTTCCATTTAGGCAATACTACAGAAAAGGTAAATTCTGTCTCAGCCATAGAGCTAATGAGGCTTAGACATGTAATCCTCACTGCACAGCAATGATGATCTTCTGTTTATATACCACCGCTTACAGAGGCAGGTTCCAAAGAAGTACACAAAACTGTGTTTGTGTATACAAGACTTCACCCAGTGCAAACCTGCCGGTCCCTCAGGAGTGGAACTTTGCAGCTGTTTAAACAATGCACAGCAGTACCCAGCAGTTCAGAGAGGAAGATATTTTCAGGCTGAGCTTGGAGCAGCAGTTTAGACTCAGGATGTATTAACCCTTGTGAGTGTTTGGCTGCAGAGGTATGGTAGCCAGGTAGCCAGGTGCCAGCTTCACAAAAGAACTTGAGTGGTAGCACCTTTATCATCTCACTGACCTTTCTGTGTCCTGGCTCTGAAATGCAGTAAGATGACTTGGGAGACTTAGGTTCTTCAAAGCAGGTTTCACATGATAAAATGGTTTTCTATTCAGAGTGTTTAATTTAGGAAATATAAAGAGGGCCACCTTCAGCCTTGCTTATCTATGTTTTCTAAACATAAGCTCACTACATTGAAAGTCAGAAAGCAAGCATGCATCCCTGTGCTGAGGGCAATACCTACCAGCACTATTCATGATCTTAACACAGCTCCAGCAGCTAAGGTACCAATTTTTAGCAGTCGACTATATGTAAAGCAACAGGGTTAGTCATTAACCTGGGGTCTTGTCTGGCCTCAAGAGCTTAAGCACTGCTTAACACGTGCAGAACTGCAGTTTGGATTGAGACATCTCAAGCCTGTCTGTATTTCTCTTTGAATTCTTGAGTTAGGAATCTAACTAACTCTGAGGAGGCTATAATGAACTAAACCAATATGGGTCTCCAGTTTGCATAAACCCACAGGAAAACAGTGCTTCTGGAAGGAGGTAGAAGCCATTTGCTAGGAATTAGAAGCCTGAGCCAGAGACAGTCGAGAGAAGACTGCTACTGCCCTGACCTGAGCACAGCTGGCACCCTCAGCCCCAGCAGGACATTTCCCAGGAGATGTCACTGCTCTGTTTCTCCTCCCAGAGCAGGAAGTACCTGTCAGCCATCTGCTGCCTACCTTTGGAGACAGTGGAGGGGAAGAGGGACCTAGCGGGCTTGATTCTCCTAACCAGACACAGACATCTGAGGCAGGAAACCATTTGAGAAAAACATACCAGAAATAGGTACCTAAGTGGGAGTAATATGTCTAAGCCTTCAGTACAGTCATAGACATCTGTTCAACACGGTCAGTGGAGACCAAAGAGCAACACACTTCACCCTACACCTTACCTGGAGTGGGGTGAACCACCCTCTGGTTTCCCTTTGCTGCATAGACTGTATCTATCTCCACTGACCACACCAGACACTTGAAAATTTGGCTCACATTTAGACACCTACATGTTCAGCTGTCAGTATGGAGCTGAATCCTACCCTACCCTAAGGCTGAGGTGAGTTACAGGCTGTTTCTCACCACTTTAGGTGGTGGTCTCTTTCCCCAAGTAACAAGTGATAGGACAAGTAACAGCTGCAAGTTACACCAAGGTTTAGATTGGATATTAGGAAAAATTTGTTACCCAGGAGGGTAGTCAGGCATTGGAACAGGTTGCCCATGGAAGTGGTGGAATCACAGTCCTTGGAAGCGTTCAAAGAATGTGTAATTGAGGTCCTCAGTGCCATGGTTCAGTGGTGGACTTGGCAGTCCTGGGGTAAAGGTTGGACTTGATGATCTCAAAGGTCTTTTCCAACCTATCTGATTCTATGATTCTGTGATTCTATGACAAAAGGAGTGTGAATAGCTCAGGTGTGGACATGCTTATGCTCTCCTCATCTGAGCAGTGCTCTCAAAGCAATGTCTTTTCTAAGCCGCTGACCTGAGCTGAGACAGAGAAGAACCCATGCCAAGTCTGGGTGCTTATTCCTCCTGTCTGCCACTGTGGAAGGAAGTGTTGGAGAGCAGGAACAAGGACCTCTCTCCAGTAGGAAAAAAGTACTTAGGTGGCTGCATGACCGCTCCTGCAATTCTGAGAGCTCCTCTTGCTAAAGCTGGTTTAAGGGAGGTGTCCAGGCTGAAGCAGGAGCACTGGTGCTGGGACAGGAGCACCCAGGCTAGGGTAGGAGCACAAGAGCTGCCGAATCTCCCAGAGCCACTCTGCAGATCAAAGCAGCAACCCATGCAAGAGGCAAACTTGACAAACCTGACAATCAACCCATGTAAGTGGATCGGTTGGCTGTGATCCAATAATGCCATCATAGTAGGTCCTGTCCTGGCACTCTACCACTTCTCATGTTATTAAAAGTACTTCTTGCAGTATTGTGGGGATATTGTGAGAAGCTCTTACCTGAAAGATGCTGTCTAATCCTGACTTTGCTCTCAAATGCCTGGTTGCAAACAGCCAAGTTTATGTACAGACAAGATGAAACACGGATGAGGGTTAAGGGGATTGTTAACAAAGTGAACCTGCTATTGTACCATAAACTTAAGTTGTAACTGTACAAGCAGAGCTACTGAACTCACCAGAGGAAGAAAGAAAAGGATATCAACCCCTGGAGCTAATACAAATTAAGGTCCCGGTTCTGCAACCAGGTTTCCTAATGTTAGTAGGGTTTCTGCTTGGGCTCATGTTGGCAGATGGGAACTTAGTTACACACTTCTGATTAAAACTAAACAGAATTTGACAGTGCAAACTTTTCCTTATGCTAGAAACCTACAGCTGTGTGCCAAATATGCAAGATAAAAGAATATTAACAGAACTGAAACAGTATAAAAATCGGTTACAGTAAGCATACATTTTTACGGCTACATATTTTTTCCAGTTGATTCCATCCCAGTCCATCTTTCTTCAAATAATTGTCATTAATCAAATACAAATATAGGCCCCATGGGTCTAACTGAGATTGAAAACTAAGCACATGTGTAAGTGTTTGTTGATCTGGAGTCTTAGTTGTTGCAGTTTTATTGAAAAACACTCTACAATAGGTTTTTTTTCCTCCCACCTCCCCCTCCTCCCACCCAACAAATCAAATTACAAAGGGATTGATCTAATAATTTTGAAAAATGGTTTCATATATCAAATACAGCCTTACCCCACAACAAGAAATCCCAAGCACAATACAAAGCCAGAACAAATCTCCTTTTTTCCTTTGTCAATAGCAGCTACAGTCAAGTCTTGCTTTCAGTCTTGCAGATGGACAAGCAGCTTCAGTGACATGCAGTGCAGCAATGGTTACAGAGAAAGCAGGTAAGCTCATAAAGCATCGTCTCACACAAGCCAGGAAAACCAGAAGCAAAGGTACAGTGAGATTGCTGCTCCCCTAGGCAGCCTCTTCAGAGACGCTAGAGGTGCAGTAGCCTTCTGACAGACAGCAAGGGCCTGGGTTTGGGCTCAGAACTAAAAAGCCAACCTATACCCTGCACTGTTAAAACGTACCCCACGCATCTGTTGCTGGAAGAAGTCTTACTGCTGTCAGTAGGATTCTGTATGATTACAAGCATAAGTGTGTGGTCATGCTTTTGCACAACTCAGTATGTAAAAAGCTGTATTCTTAAAGAAGTTTTTGTATGTGGACCCATGCACGTATTTAGATCTATACATACTTAGATTCTATGTATACATACCTAACTTACATTCACATAGATACACAGAGGAAAATTATTTCCCAACCCACAGATAGAAGAGAACAAAGAAAAAGCCCAAAGCCTGGTAACTCTTGGCACTCCAACAAACTCAAAGAACCCAAGAAAGCAGAAAAAAACAAGAGAGCAAAATGTGGCCTTCCCCATGCATCACGAGGACTCCCGACTATACCCTTACCATGGTCCCAGGCTGTAATAGCACCCTCAGCCACATCTTTCTGTGCAAGCCTCCTTTCTGCAACATACTCCAACTCCACATTTCTTCTTTCCACAAAAAAAGCCTTTGGATACTTAAAATCAACCAGCCCTTATTACTTTTTTTTTCCATCTCTAGTATGCTGTGACACATAGTTTCGTTTCCAGCTGCCCCATGATTTTTGTAGCAGAAATATCTGATATTTTCCTACATCCCTGTGATAAACCTTTCAGGAAAATGCATTTTGAACATTCTGTTTGTGCTGAAGTAGGATTTTAACACTTTGGGGAAAACAAGACACCTTCATGCTACTTTAATTCAATCTTGCCTTTGAAGAAGGATTTGTGCAGGGAACACTTCAGCATAGAGTAAACCCTCCACCTTTCTTTTATGAACATAATGGTAGATGGAGAGAAGGGATGCAGATTTCCAGATATATAGCACATAAGTTTGCAGGTTCACATGGTGTCTTTTCCACACACCTTCTGCAAACCTTGGACATTACTGTAATGGAAGATGAATTACTTGGGTTCTGTGAGAGCAAGGAGCAAGGCCCTCCATGAGGAAAAATTGTGTAGAGGTCAAGGGTCGAAGTACACCTCAAATGTTCTCAGTTATCTATTTTACTATGAACCAAACACAAGAACAGAAAAGGACTTCTCAATTCCACTCTTCTTCTTCCGTCCTCTTGTAGTTGGGGGATTTGCTTAATTCTTTACAGCTGACCCAGCCCTTCCACCCTGACAATCTTTGTGCAAAGTTTACGGCATGCAGCTGCGGTCCTTCTGCTCAGGGCAAGAATTTAACCCTTCCCCTGACAATCCTTGAACTGGTTATTATATACAGTCCATCACACGAATCTGATTTGAGACACCACCAGATGGTTGTTATTTGGGTGAAAGCAGACCCAGAATAATAGTCCAAAACACTACAGGGTCAGTTACTAACCTACTAATTTGTGATCAGAAGTTGGAAGGAAGAAATATGTTGGCATGGAGAAGGGGCATAGATAAGAACTGTTTATGTTTGCTAGGCCCTATACATTCCTCCTCTTGAAGAATTTTCAAACCAAAGCTGAGAGCTTTTTCTTCCATTAACAGTCTTGTCTGGGGGCTTGGGTCAGGTTGTGGGGTTTTCTCTTTTTTTTTAGATTAGCTGTTGAGAAACACAAACCTGTTTAAGGCAAGATTGAACTTCATGCACAGTGGAGCCACAAAAAGAGAGCCAACCTTCTGGCTGGCACTTCTGCACCTGAAACGGGAAGAAAATTGACACCTGGAAATGCTGACATTTTGGAAAGCAAATCTCACCCATTTTGACTACAAGTAGGATGCTGGCAAACAACGAGACATTGGAGCAGGAGGAATGTAGGAAAACTTAAAAAACAAAACCTGAGAGGACCATTTAGGAGCAAATAAATAATGACTGTCTTGAGCAGTGCCATGGCTAATGAATTTGTATCACCACTTTTCAAGTCATGGACAGAACCTGGTAGATACTCCGTATCTTTCCCCAAATAGCAGATGCACAGATATTAACATTAATGCTTGAAGTAGCCTGTTGAAACTTCCATTTATATCAGTCTACCTCAAATCAGCATGACCGTTTCCTTTAGGGCTTTGCAGATAGTCGATATTTCAGTGTGGAGGCCAAGTTACACACCGATTCGTTTCAGACTGAATTGAGTCTGGATTTTCTTCGTGTTTTCTTTCCTCACTAAAGTGAGAAACCAGAAAATTTCTGCTGTACAGAAAACAAAACAGGCCAATAAAAAGAGGGGCAAGACCCCTGGCACTGCAGGAGGAACCTCTGACACCTCTCTCTGGAGCTAGCCTGTCCCTTGCTGCAGGTGGGTGATGCAGCCACCTGATCAACACTCCCCAACTGACCACAGCTCCTGGTGGGGGAGACATTCCTCTCCCACAGGACACACAGTGCAGAGTACAGAGCTTTAATCCTTCTGCTTGACATCTCCCCTCCTTGCCCTGTCTCTCCCCCATAAACCTGTGTCTCACTGGCCGTGCCAGAGCCAGGTGGTGGTAGCGCCTTCACCTAGGAAGGGGAAATGCTGGTTTTGGTGATGGGGTTATCTGCTCGCCTCAAGGGCACTGGGTCATGGGGATCTCCAGCCAGAAAATTTTGGATGAAACAGTGAGTCTATTTTGGGTTTAAACTGACAGAGGTTAGATTTAAAATAGACATTAGGAAGAAATTCTTCACTGTGAGGGTGGTGAGACACTGGCACAAGTTACCCAGAGAAGTTGTGGATACCCCATCCATGGCAGTGTTCAAGGCAAGTTTGGACAGGCCTTGGAGCAACCTGGTCTAGTGGAAGTTGTCCCTGCCCATGGCAGGGGGATTGTAACTAGATGATCTTTAAGGTCCCTTCCAACCCAAACCATTCTCTGATTCTAAATATTTTTTTAACAGCTTTTCCTGCAAACTGCTGTATATGGGACAGTCTCTGTCCCCTAAACACAAATTATTCACCCCTTTTAGCATCAGGCACCTAATGACTTAGCTTACCTAACGTCTGAATCACCCTCTCTCCAGTGTTTATAAGGAAAGACCAACATAACCACACTTCTAACATGGAAGCACCACTAAGCAGCAGGTAGGACTGGGTGAACAAAACCCAAACACTTCCTTTGCTGCATCTTTGTAGAGGAGTCCCTTTTGTGTTGATGTGTTCTCCACTGCTGTCCATACACTCTCTTAAATATTGTCATTCAGGTACCTTCTTAATTTGGACAAGTTTATAAACTACCAAGAAAGCAACTGATTTTTTAATGCTAATGTGCTATATAGATCTGTGGTACAAATACAAAAAAGATGTATTATGACAATGTTTGGAATGCGAAGGCAAGTAAAATAAAGTCCAGGCATTAACATATATTTAGTCCAAGCAGAAGACAATTGGAATTAATTTAGTTCTTACACTTCAATGTATCATACATATATATGTGTGTATATATATAAAAGGAATGCTTGTAAAGCAAAAACAATTTGGAAGCAAAATAATAAATGAGAAACAAATCTGTGTCACTCTGTACACTCATATGGTGGATGTATTTTTGTCCCATAATGCTAGCCTTGTTAGTTGTTTTGCTTTCTTCTTTGTACCAAATTTGCTCTTTTTAATAGAAAACTTAGGTTGTAGAAATAGTAATTTTAATCTTTTAATAGAAAGTTTGGATTGCAGGAACTTTTCCTTCACTAGTAGACAACAGAAACAGCATCACAATCATTTAGGGCTCCTTCAGCTTAAAAAATACTTACGCTGGTTATTTTCAAAGGCTCTCTCTGTTGTAAATAATCCCATATACTGCTCAGGTTTTTAGAGCCAGAGCTATTGCGGGTCATACCACAGAAACAATCTTCCTCCTGAACCTGTTTTTTCCCTGTTAGGTTATTGGCTTTTCACCTAGTTAATCATGGAAAAAACAAGCAGAATCCTCCAAGCTTGCCACTGGAGACAACTTTCCCAACTCAGCTGAAAGGTAGCTGTATCTGTGGGTCTGAAACTTTTGCAAAGGTAGAAGGCTTTGGTTTGTTTCTTGAAAGATGGGTTTATAATGGAAAATAGTGTTAGCTTAAAGGAATAGCGCTGGTGGTATAACTTGGCAGAAAAATAAAGGCCATCCAAACAAAAGAGTTTGCATTTCTGGAAAAATAATTTTATTTTTGTGCCAACACTGTCTGGACTGAGCAAAAATATGATTTACACCTTTCTAAAACCTTGAACCCATTGCCAGAAGTATGTAAGAAAAGTCAAAATCTGAAGGAGAAATTTCTTGGGCTGCCATTTCCAATGAGTAAGTTTGATAAATAAAACTTAATTTTTACATCTGCCATGGATTCTGGGGTATGATTAATAGCTTGAATGTTGTGGCCAGTAGCCAATGTATGTATGTGATTACAGCAATCTTAAATATAGTACATTTTGAATAAATATGCCAGAAAGAGTATAAAAAACACTCCATGCATGCTTGGAAAAACTCTTGTCACAGTGTCAAATATTAAATCCTTATGAAAGTTAAATAACACAGGAATCGCTAGGCAGAATCACAGAAGCATGGGATGCCACTGGCATCAGCTCAGCTTTGGGAGCTTAGTTGTTGAAACACCATTTCTGTTCATTTTGTTTTCTACATTTTGTTTCAGCTAATTTGCTACATATTGTAGGAAAACCCACCCAAACCCCCTGCTTTGCCAAAAGCGCCGTGTTCAACTGGCTGCTTTCAGTGTCACCTGCCAAAAACCAAAAAATAAATTTAAAAATATTTGTCACTTAAAAATTATGCTCTGCTGACTCACAACTTGTTCTCAGCACGGTTTCCCTCTCCTCTTCAAGGGACATCATGTTCTCACCTATGCTGACAGCAGCAGGAGGGTAACAGAGACCACTAAACTCTAGTGCACATGTACCACAGAATTACTTGTTTAATGGAATTTTTACCAGGGACAGTTCACTGCGATTTCAGAGGAAACACAGGATGTCTTCCAAATCCCTGTATCTGCAGGACATGGAATGTTTTATTTGTTCTCTGCCCCTACCTTCGCGTCATTGCCTCTTCTGCTTTTGCTGTTGGCTCTTCCTTCAGCACCTCCACCATGCCTCTGCTCTGCAGAGGAAAACTCCACACCAGGGGACCAGGTTTAGGCAGGAGCAAAAGGGGTGGAACCTCCTGGAAGTTCAGAGCTTAACTAAGGCTTCTTCAAGCCAATCAGTAATTTTGGCTTTAATACTAGCCATGTGGTTTTAACAACTTTATTCAAGCGCCTATCTTCTGTAACCCTCTCCTCATTGTAAAGAGTGAAAGGTGGCTTTGCAGTGGTTCTAGGGTGATTATTTCCTTGAATACTTTACCTACCTTTATTAGAAATTTTAGACACCAAATTCTCAATTCTACCAAACTGTTCAGGGCAGAAATTTTTGCAGCATGAAGTGTAACATCTGCTATGTAATGGAAACACAACTGCAGCCTTAACTTTTCAGGGAAGGGAGGAAGAAGTGCATTTGCTATTAAAGGCTATCCTCTGCCTACCTTCAAATGAGTGAGGTTTACCTGCTATAATTACATTCCTTGCCTTATTATGTTCTTAAACAGTATCACCTCTAAAAGGAGGACTTGCTCTGTTCTGAGCTGTGAACTCTGAGCCAACATTTGTATTAAGCAGTATTGACATCCAGTGGAGAGTTAGAATAATTACAGGCATGAAGATAACCAAGTGCAATCATCCAGCTTATAGTCTGAGTTTAGCTTGGAAAGAGTAGTCAACTTACCTTAACCTATCAATACTATCTTGCTATAAAATGTAACTCTTAGTATCAGTGTATTCTCTTTGTTATGAAAAAAATTGAATAATATCATACAAAATCAACCATTTCCCTATGAAGGGTTTTCTTTTCTATAGTTTCCTTCTCTTCCACATACTTTCCATTTTTTGTTACAGTTGTTCAAAAGTAATGTCTGGGCTACAGGCACTGTTGTTTTCTGTTGATTTTTTATCATAAAGAAGACATCCAGGACATGTAAAAGTGTACCTGTCTTTGAAAACTGTGTTATAGTGCAATTTAAATCCAGATTTGTAGTCTCAGACTCGATTATGTTTCCTGAAAGTTAGTGAAGATGGACGTGCATGAGCTGTCTAAGTACCTTCCCACTGCAGTGGAAACAATGTACAATCTAGCTCTCGCAACAAAGGAAGAATCAGCACAAGACTTGAGGCAGTAGCAAATAACCTCATCAGCACTAGTTTAAGGAAAAATTGGTGAACTCATCTGATTCTAACAGAGTTATATGCTTAGCAAAGAAAGATAATTTGAAAATACTCGCTTTCTCCTGTAAAGGCTGTTGACTACTTGTTGTAAAACTAACCACTTGTCAGCTCTCAGCAAGCAAAACCTGAACAGATTTTTGACAAAAGTGGTGAAAATCAGTTAAAAATAGCAAGAAGACTGAAATAAAATTGAAAAATGAAATGTAAGCTGTACCAATCCATTTTGTATAACTAAAATTTCTGTCTTCGTCACTGCCTTCTCTTCCTATACCTCAGAAAAATCTATCTTGGAACACTGGAGATCTCCAAACATCACCAGTGAAAATATAGAGGATACAACTACTAGTCACCAGTTAAAAATTTGCCTTCTTGCTGTACTTTCATGGCCTATGTCATATGAATTGCTTGGCTTTAGTTTTGCCAAAAGACATGCACATTATAGAAAAAAACCAAACTTGTAAGTGCTAGTTCAAGCTCCAGTGAATCTGTTGAACATCTGGTCCCGGTGTAACTGCTCGAAACTGTAGAAGCCAGACGCAGATTTGGGAGACTGTTGTATATTCCCGCCAAGCGCATCCTTTGGAGAAAAAAACCAAGAAGACTACAAATATAAAAGGAAAGCACTGGTAGTGTCCACAGGGACACTCCAAGGCCTTTGAGGGAAAACATCTTAGTTTTGGACAGTACCATGGGCAGTTCATAGCAAAATGGGACTGCTTGGAAGGAAAACCTCTGGTTCAGATACTCAATACCTCACCCTCTGGTGTGCTCCCTCACACTGTCCAGATGACCCCACCATTAGCAGCTCTCCACAAGGACAACTTGAATATGACTGTTCACCCCAGAGCTCAAGACATTGGGTGAGATTTTTTTTCTTCTAAGACTTTGTAATACATATGAAGCATGTAGCCACCTTGCTTTTGAAGCCAAAAGTACTGCTATCAGGAGCCCCTGCCTCACAAGACAGTCTTGTCGAGAAAAAACTACTTGCAATGAAGAGAGCTACCTATAGGGATACAACACAGGCTGACAGGTCTGGGTCCAGGTGGACCATAGGAGTGCATGAGGAAGACTGCTCACGACAAATGTCTAGCTCCTGGGCAATGCTGGCAGACACTATGGGCAGCATGTTTCAAATAGGTGAGGAAATTACTAAAAAGGCCATTTCAGAGTACTGTGAGTGCCATGTGATGTGTGTTATATGAATTACTGTGTCCAGGCTGAATCCTCCCGAGAAGCTCTGAAGGTATCACCAAGATCTGAAGCACAGATGCCCATGGAAGATCCTCACCAGGAAAGCCTTCATGAGTGAGCTAACAGAATACTTGTCGATAATGTGCTGGTATGGCCCAAACCCACTGTTCTTTGAAATAAGGTCAAGTCTGCAAGACTCCTTGTACAACAGAATGTGTAATGTGTATCTATATATCTCTATATATCTCTATGTGAATGCAAAATGTCACTGTCTTTTGTGAGATTGTAACACCAGATTCTTTTGCTGGTGCAGATGCTGCTGTTTAATTCTCATGCTGTAGTCATCCAGTAGGTTCAATCGGTGCTTTCAGTTAATTGCTTGTTTTTGCTACCTCCCAGATTGATTTGTCTGCATATTTTAATTGTTCCATCTGCCCTTTACCTTCATATTTCTCCTTGTCACATGGAAGAACACTAATTGATCTCTTAGTTATGTCTACTTTTTCTGTAATAGAAAGTGATTCCGTTTACTTTAATATACTCACTAATTTGTTGCACAGTTACTGTTGGTTTTTCCAGTTTGTCTTTTAACTGTTCTGATTGCTGCTGACTTCTCTCAATTAGCAGATTTCCCTGGGACACTTGGAAGTAGGAATGACAGGAAATGCTCTATAAAGACCCTTATTAATAGAATTTCAGGTCTTTGATTAAGTTGCTTCATTTTGAAGGAAAACTTTGTAGGAAGCCACAAATTACAGGGTTTATAAAACATGTAAATAAAATTCTGTGCATGAGACTGTTTTAAGGAAACACAGAGACATCTGAGAAAGAATAACAAGCCACAAAGAATTTTTGATTTCTAAAAACAATTTTAGTGGTAAAATGCCAGCTAATTTTTATGAAATACACACCAGCTGACTATGCTAGGGTTTGACCACCACAAGAGGTCTGCATCACTCATTGCAGACCCAGGCTGCAGTGCTGCCCACTGCTGCAGAGTGTCCTACAGGCTCTGCTTGTTTTCTTAATCCTTCCTTCTGTCAGCAGTGATATCCTCAAGCTTTCAGCTGAACATAGGTAGTAGGGAGCTGCTCGAGCAGACTCAGCACCAAGCACAGCAGTGCATCCAGCTGGCAGGGGCTCCCCGGGATCAGGAGCAGGCACCTGCAACCCTGGGAAGAGAGGCAGCAGCATAGGAACCGGCTCAGCACACAGCTCCTGCAGAGAGTCTGGCACAGGGCTTCTTAGTGGACTTGCTGGTAACTGTTTACATTATGAGAAACTTTTATCATAATGGGCATCTGCACTGAGATTGCAGCAGCACAGCTGAGGAACAAGACACTGCTTCCTAACACTTAGAAAGTTGTCAGATATTAGCAGTGCTGTGGGACTAGAAATCCCCACGTCTAGTTTTGAGATGCTTGAAGTATAAGGGACTATATACAGCTGTTTATCTCCCACCACCGAAGACAATCATGTGCTTTATTTTGGTTTGGGGATTTTTTATGGCACATCTGAATCCTATTGTCTTTGCAGTAAAGTATATAACCAACATCAAAAAATTCTGCTTGAGTCTTTGTAATGGCTTTTTGCAGAGCACACAGATACCCACAGTAAGAAATATATCTTTGGTAAAACCAATGGGTCTGAATGCTTAGAAATTGGTAGTCTTATTCTGTAATTAATCTTTTTTTATTTATTTCATAACCCTTTTGCCATTGTCACAGATTACATCGTATATTGCAGTCCCTAATCTAAGTAAACCTAGGAACTCACCCTTTTGTGCCCATTACTAACAATTGTCCTTATTATAAATAACTTACTATTTTGAGTCAAATGTGAGAGTTGTATAGTCACAGGGCTTCACTTTATGGAGATTAAAGATGAAGACAAAATGTCACAAAATAACTTCCCAATTCTATGTACATTAGCTTTGAAGTGGATCCCTATGGCAAGCAGGAGACATTCACAAAAGCTAACTTCTAAACCATCTCGCTGATGTTTGGAAATTCTATTTAGCCCTAGACACCGTGGAAGTGATTTACAGTTTCTGGTTTTAGTCCCTCTCTGTGTCCATCCATCTCCTTTTCCATTCTTGTAAGGCTGGGTTAACTCCCTGACACAATTACACTTGGATTTCTCAGAGCTAGAGAAGTAGCTCCTTCTTGATGCTGCAGAGAGAAGTTTCGTTCGCTGTAGTTCCTTATCCCCTTATATTGACGACCTCAGACCTGTCTTAGACCTCAGAATTTTAAAGTACTTCATCAAAAGGAAAGAACTGAGTATACTATTCTTTTCCTCTCCTAGTCTTACCATAAATCCTGATGTCTGATAAATGCTCAGCCTACTCTTTTCTTTTATGTGCCACACATCTAAGACGCCAGAAATAAATTATTGCTCCATTCCACTGCTCTCTTGCCAGACTGTTATAAGCTTTCAGAGCATTTACAAAATGTATGGGAGACCTAGACAACTAGAAAAGGATTCAAGACACTATCAGGTAGTCTATCTGATATAGTTAAAATAATCAAGAGCTGTTTGATCAGGATTCACTTAGGGACCATATAGGCAATGTGGCTTTCCCTTTGGGAATCTTTCCTAAAGAACACATGAAATTATATCCATAGATATACCCATAAACATATGCAATTATATATAAGTCTTCTCAACCTGAAAACATGACCTTGCCCTGCGAGAGAACACTTTCCCTTTTAAGCCTTTGGTCTTTTGCTGCTAAAAGAGGTGTTTTCAGTAGTAACTGTATTTTTGCAGGATAAAGCTCCTTGACTACATCTATTCTAATAAATAAGAAACAGTCAGGGCACAACCCTGCTTCACAACTGCAATGAAATGATGAGTACACACTTGCCGGCTTCTGGCTAGTGCCTGTCAGCGCTGCCACAAACCGTCCTAAGCCAGCACTTGCCAGGGACCCTTCCCACAAAGCAGTGTGACATCTCTGCTTTGAGAGGGCAGTGAGTTCAGTACTGTGGAAAGGATCAGTGCCATGCCAGCTGCCCTTTAGCACAGAGAATGATCCCTGACTTCCTTTAGTTGGTGCTGCAGGCATTGCCTTTTAGGCAACACCAAAATATGTGTAAAAAGTTGTATCAGATTTGTGGATTCAAACAACTTGTATATCTGTTTTCTTTCTAAAACTGAATAATCATAAGGATGAGAATACCTTATATTCTCCAGATGGGTACAGAGCCTGAATTAGTGGGACCTTGCAATACCAGCCCCACCAATTTTATTTTTTTTTATGACAGACAGTGTGGAAGGCTGTTTTCAGCAGATTTGCTTACAGCCATTGAATTGGCTTATCCTAAACTGCTGTGTTTGGATGAGGGGGCTCCCTAGCTGTACTCCTTTCGCACCATGCATACGGGAAATAGCTTAGCATTTGGATATCTAGCTGGAGACACCTAGAAAATGGCCTCTGGAGTTTGAAGCCCTGTTTCAATGAAGCAAGGAAAGAAATCCCAGCATTGATGTTTTGAAGGTGTAAATCTTCTGCAGCAATTTAGCTGTGGTGCAACTGTTCCCTCAGTGGGCCAAGACTTGATGTTTGATGGTATTGTGATCTTGTTCCGCTTACTTGCTCAAAGCAACCTCCTAATTATCAGAATGAGCAGAGTGAGCAAAAGTCTCCTTCTACACCCTGTTAGAGGTTGTTCAGAACAAAGAGACTTCTGTACTTTTCATACATGAGGCACCTTGTTAAAATTCTCCTCAAGAACTGCAGCTATTACTAATTAAACTTCCTTACCATCAAAGTAGCCACATAAATCAGCCACACAATAATGGTTCTATGAAAAACACTTTATCAAGCCTTCTGCACACACTTTAATGCAGTGCAACTGAAAAACAACAGAAGATCAACAACTTTATTTCCTCTGGTCAAATACTAAACCAGCCAACTTAGGTTAAAAGCAATAATTATATTTTATCCCTACAGCTTTGATACAACCAGCAGTCTTGAATACAGTATATGATTAATTCAGCATTTGCCAAAGACATAAGCATATGCAAATGGCCTTAACATCAGCCTTATACTTATGTAAGACGCATGTCTGACTTTCAAATGCCACTCTTAGATGTGCTACAGTATATGGTAGAATGAACCTGCAATGCTAGTGATACGTTAGGTGAAATTCTTGTTCATGCTACTTTTTATCATTTTTATTGGTTGTTATAGCTTCTTTTCTGTCATTCTCTTGGTTTTTATTTTTATTCCCATTTCTTGAAGATCAAAACTATGAATTTTTTTATAATACCCAGTTCTGCAGAGTTTCAGCTTCTTACCTGCCTGGAACTGATATACTATTTAAGTTAACATTAAATTTGGCCCTGGATTTTCTGTGGTTGGCCAATGGTCTCTTAGTCTTGAGGATCATCATTGTTCTAATGCAGATTCTCACTGCATGTATCTTTTGCTTCCTGTCCTAAGCTATTGCACATTGCCTATGCTCTCAAGTTCTCTCTCTCATGAAAACTGGGTATAAATGAAGTCTTGGAAAAAACAGAATAGTTTAAATATGCCCAGAAGTGTTTTACCTACCTCTGCTTAAGAGCTGAGTAGTGGAATGAGCAAATGAAGATGACTGAGGTTTCTTTTTTTCATTCTGATTGATGCCTTTTCCCATTTTACAGAGCTCAAGGCAGCTGGTCCGGTTTCTTGTCTGCAAGACATGTAAAGCATCTTAATCTCCTCTGTTACCTCTGTTTTGTGTGGTGCCAATATCTGCATCTTCTGGGGCTTCACATATACAAAATCATCCAGTGACAACAGTAATATCATCTTGATTTAAGAATATGACATCTAGACAAGCACTGTTTTAAACTAATGGGAAGCAGCTATTCCCAGTTTGACTCTGTGTAAGAAAGTAGAGGTTGAGAAATTCTCTGGTGAGAAAACTCTTTGAAGATCTACACTCTGGCATAATATTACTGAATGAAAGCTTAGACTCTGTAAAGTATATGTCAACATTGCTGCTGATTTCCATTAGCCAAGAGCTGCTTCCAGTGTCTTCAATAGAACAAAGGATTTAGGGGTTTGGAGGGGTTTTTTAATAATAAAACTGGAATTTTGGCTGCCTTTTCTTCACAGAGTCATACCAGCAGGTGAGAAAGGAGTCAGAGCTGTTTAGTAAATGGAAAATCTATGCACAGCAGAGAGGCTTTTTCACAAGGTTTGGGGGTGCGCTAGAGCTTTTTGATGTGTACACAGGCTATGGATAAGTAACATTCTGCTTCCTGCATCTGGATACAGTAGATGTCCTTTGGCGAGAGAAGCACCAGATAGCACAATATAACTAGCTGATGGAACTGCTGAAATCAACACCAATAATTTCTAGAAAGCAAACAGACTTGTGGGATGACAGATAAAACAGGGATTGCAATGATACCGATCTGATCTCCACCCATCCGGCCTGTGTAACTATAAAATAAATCAAAGGAGAAAACCAGAACAAATTGGCTGCGAGAGCTATGGTATTTCTCCTTTAGAAAGAATGTCAGCTAACAGACCCCCACAAGAAAACAATAGAAACTGTTTATAGTTTTAAAAATATTTTCCATTTTTGAAGTTGCTCACAAATTAAGTTCCTAAAAGGAGAAAAACGAGAGGAACATATTATGCAAGCTAAACTAAAAGCAAAAAACAAGAGCAAAACCTCTAGCTATAGTGAGAAATAAAAATATTCCCGGAAATATAATAGATTGTTGCTTGGGAATGCTCTGCTGCAATAATTTCTGTAACAAGCCCACAGCCAAATCCACAGGATTTTCACCATCCAGCTGTGCTCTGCAGCCATTGCGGCAAATTTGAGCATACCTTTGAGAGATGGAGTAGTTCCTACATCCCACCTTTTCCCCAGAAGCATACTCTGACAGTCCATCCCATTAACCAGTCCTGGTCTGCTGCAGATTTAAAGAGACAGTGTTTCAGCAATGGCACAAATAATTCCAGCTAATCTGAGACACCAAATAGAAAGGCCTGATTGATTTATAGATGTCTTGAAACCAATAACAGTTTTGTAGCACATGAGTAGAGAGTCTCAATCCTCTCTACCTTCTTGTTGGCTGAACTTACACCAGCCCATTCTCCTCTGGAATTCCAGAGGAATACAAATGCCCAGTTTAGTCTTGAGCAACGAGTAGAAGTAATACCACTGATTGAAAAGGGCCCTATCCATTACTACTATCAAAGGCCCCACATGTCTCATGAGACGTTTCTTCAGTTCTGTTATGTGGTTGACCTGAAATGCAGCAGAAACAGTATTTAAAATAGCATGTGAATTAATGGAGCCTCCTTTTGCTTGTGTCTCAGGATCGGTTGACTCGTGTGTCTAAGAAGGCATGAGTTCTACTGCAGCTTTTCACACACTTGGGGCAGTCAAAAATCTCCATTTCTCTCTTTTTGGTGAATTCTCCAAAATATCTAAGCCCTCAAGGTCATTGAAATCAACCAAAATGTTCAAAAGGTAGGGAACAAACAATGTACAATGAGCCAGTTTACTAACCTTGTTCCTCCCAGAAACTTGGCTAAAAATGTTTCCCTTTGAATGAATTGCGAAATACAATGCTCAAAGAAGAAATTGCACTCTTTATGCAACCCTTTGCTCATTTGTATTATGAGTAGGCTTCAGATTGAAGCATGAACTCTGCCTCGGTGGTGTATACAACAGGCTATTGGAACAAGTGATTTCAAAGCATTACGTAGCCAAGGGGCTGAGTGCCTCCTTCCACCTGCACACCATGTACTGAGCCTGGCATAATGTGAGACCTGCTGCTGCCGCCGCCTGCAACCTGCTTCTAAAATGTTCTTGCAGTTTCTCAGATTTCTCTTCAATAGTTCTGATTTTTCCACCCTAAGGAACAGAGAATGATCAAGGGAATCACATTGCTTTGAAAAGCAATGTGTGGAGGAAGAGACTGGGCTACATGCCAGAGTGCTATTAATTCTACCTGGAAACAGATTAAATTCTAGGTCACCATGCTGGACATGGAAACCTTTTGCTTTTTCCACATTTTCAGCAGCACTCTGCAGT
>NW_009944102.1:33537-42991 GCF_000696875.1 Nestor notabilis
TTTGGCAATGTTTTGAGCGTTGTGCTCTATAAAGCAGTGTTAAATACTGCACAGTTACAGTCAGGAAACACCTCAAAGTCCCCTAATGTCAATTAGCTACTTCCTCTGCAAAGTCGTAAGCAGATGCATGAGAGCAGCTCCCCACTAATATATTTGCTAACAGGTGCATTATTAGGAA
Source organism: Nestor notabilis (assembly GCF_000696875.1). NCBI lineage: Eukaryota > Metazoa > Chordata > Aves > Psittaciformes > Psittacidae > Nestor > Nestor notabilis. The sequence goes on from NW_009944102.1 coordinate 33,716, forward strand.
GGAAAGAAGGTTGTTTTTATTAACGGGAAGTCCCCTTCAGAATCGCCCATCCAGTGTTTTCTGTCTGCTGCTGGCCTTGCTCTTGCCTCTCACTTTTCACCTGCATGTGTTGGATAATTAGGGGTTCAAACGATGCATGAAGGGCCTTTGCTTCTAGTGACTCATAGCTTCAGGGATTATCCAAGATTACCAGAAGGCTTATGATTCCCTTATGATTCCAGAAGAGAGACTGTGCATAACACATTGGTCTTCATAGATGCTGTAAAATAAAAATTACAGGGACTGCTGATGGTAATGGTAAATTACAGCAAGCCAGGTCTTCTGCTGGTATAAACTGGGTCAGCGTCACTGAAGGCAGCAAAGCTTAGCCAAATTATATCAGGTTGATGATCTAGCCCATGACAGACAACTGCACAATGGCATTTTTTCCCTTTCCGCTACAGTAATCCAGTTTCTTTCTCACTGCTTATCTCTCGAGGAGCAGAGACCCAAACACAGCATTTTTTCCCCGTAGGTTTAGATCACTGAACTCATGGATTTATGCAAACACAAATCATAAACCCAGGCTATGCTGGCCTTGATTCATTTTTTAGTGAACTATGTTTTGGCGTGGGACCAGCAACCACACATTTGTATTCAACTCTTACATTTTAGTATACAAAGTCCATTTGACTCAGTCTTCACCAGTGAGTGCTCCAGCCACACCATTCAAGCTGCAGAGGCAAAAGCAGGGACTGTGGAATGAAGAAATGCCTGCTGTAGGAGAAGATCAGGTTCAAGACCACCTAAGGAACCTGAAGGTGCACAAGTTAGGTGAAGTGACTATGGCAACATCTATCATATCCGAGAATTCCTGGCAGTGAAGTTCCCAGTGGCTGGAAAAAGGGAAATATAATTCTTATTTTTAAAAAGGGAAAAAAGGAAAACCAAGGGAAAAAGAAGCCAGTCAGGCTTACCTCAGTGCCCAGGAAGACCATGGAGCAGATCCTCCTGGAAACTATGCTAAGGCGCATGGACAATAAGGGGGTGATTGGTGACAGCCAACATGGCTTCACTAAGGGCAAATTGTGTCTGACAAATTTAGCAGCCTTCTATGATGGTTTTACAGTGTTGGTGGATAAGGAAAGCAGGACTGACATCATACACCTGGATCTGTGCAAAGTATTTGACGCTGTCCCACATGACATCCTTGTCTCTAAATTGGAGAGACATGGATTTGATCCACTCAGTGGATAAGGAAGTGGCTGGATGGTCACACTCAAACAGTTGTGGTCAATGGCTCAATGTCCAAGTGGAGATAAGTGACAAGTAGTGTTCTTCAGGAGTCAGTATGGGGATCAGTGCTGTATAAATCTTTGTTAGCAACATGGACAGTGGGATTGAGGTGCCCTCCGCAAGTTTGCTGATGACACGAAGCTGTGGGGCTCGGTTGATACGCTGGAGGGAAGGGATGCCATCCAGAGGGACCTGGACACACTTGTGAGGTGGGCCAGTGCCAACCTTATGAAGTTTAACCAAGCGAAGTGCAAGTTCTTGTGCCTGTGTCAGGGCAATTCCAAGCACAAATACAGGCTGAATGGAGAGTGGATTGAGAGCAGCCTGAGGAGGAGGACTTGGGGGTGTTGGTTGACAGGAAGCTCAGCATGGTGCAGCAATGTGTCCTTGCAGCCCAGAAAGCCAACTGTATCCTGGGCTGCATCAAAAAGAGTGTGACCAGCAGGTCAAGGGAAGTGATTGTTCCCTTCTACTCTGCTCTCATGAGACCCCATCTGGAGCACTGCATCCAGTTCTGGGGGCCCCAGCACTAGAGGGATATAGGCTGCTTGAGCGAGTCCAGAGGACGACCACAAAGATGATCAGAGGCTGGAGCACCTCTCCTGTGAAAACAGGATGAGAGAGTTAGGAATTGTTCAGCCTGGAGAAGAGAAGGCTCTGGGGAGACCTTAGAACAGCCTCCAGTACCTAAAGGGACCAAAAGAAGTCTGGAGAGTGACTTCTTAAAAAGGGCATAAAGGCCAAGGGGGAATAGCTTTAAACTGAAATGGAGTAGATTTAGATTAGATGCTAGGAAGAAATTCTTCACTGTGAGAGTGGTGAGGCACTGGCACAGGTTGCCCAGAGAAGCTGCGGATGCTCCACCCCTGGCAGTGTTCAAGGCCAGGTTAGACACAGGAGCTTTGAGCAACCTGTTCTAGTGGAAGGGGTCCCTGGCTGTGGCAGGGGCTTGAAACTAGATCTTTAAAGTTTCTTCCAACCCAAATCATTCTGTGATTCAGATCATAGATGATGTTCTCATGCTAAGAAACCATATTTATTTCTATTTCCACTGTCAGCTGGTAATAGAGCATTCAAATTGGAAGAGATCATCTATACACACTACACTTGAAAACACAAACCTTGAGGAAAAATTACTGTTTGTAAGAAACTGTTGTAGAATTTGAAGTAAATTGTTGTGAAATAATGCAGCTTGCCTTGAGAAATGCACTGGCACAGTTTTGTGCTCTTCAGAGGGAGAGAGGGACATTCTGCCTTGGTCTCATTTCACAGAGGCAGTGAATTAAAACAAATTAAAATGCTTGCACTGGCTTCAAGTTACAAGCTGGAGACCTTTACGTATGCATGCAAGCAATTCGAAGGTGCTTTTAGAGCATGAGAATGAGTTCATCTGCCAGCTCAGTTGAAGTAAAATCCCTTCAGAGGTGACAATGGGTGCACGGAACATGTGCACACAGATCATTTGATCTTGTTGCCAGTTCTGTGCTACCTGTAACATAGTTCAAATTAGCATGGATGCTATTCTGTTGGAATACTTGGCCCTCTCTCTTTAGGGACAACCAATACATGGATATATCTTGCCTTATTTGAAATATACTAATACACTGCATGCTTAAGGAGAAGAGGCACAGTGTGTCAGATCTACACCAGATGAGGGCTTTCCTTCAGGGGAAACCACTTGGCCCTCTTGTTTTCCCTGGACATTCTGCAATTTATCAGTTAATTTAGGAGCCTGAGTCCCAATTAAAAACAGTAGATCTACACCACACAAGGAAACACAGTGCAAAGATAACAAAAATAGTGCTCGTAAGCTATGATGCAGAAACGTGTGGGAACACTAGCCCCAGTTTCCAGCCAAGTCAGCAAGGTGCTACTGAGCTGAAATGCTCTGCACCAGCCTGGGGGACAGCACAGATGAGATTCCTAGGTTCCTGCTCCTAAATATCTGTTGTGTCAGGTGTCTCCTCATCATTCTGTGTGGTTTAACACGAGCATACCCTTAGGCTTCAAAATTTCAGGGAAGAGGTCCTAGAATCACTGCCATGCTTTTGCAAATGTTACTCTTCTGCCTTAATCAGGCAAGATCTATTACTGCTTCAGCAACAGATACAGGGACTGGGTAAAGGAAAGGATATGGAATTTAGCCCAGAGCCCTTTTAAATGCAGTTCTATGGGTAATTTAATAGATGTATTATAAAACGTTAATGTTAGTATAAAAATCTGGGGAATTTCAGGCCCAAACTGGGTTAACTTTTTTTCTTTTACCCTCTTTCCTCTTGAGAAGCTTGTTTTCTTTTTATTGCATTCCAGTAACGAGAGACCATTTCACACAGGTACATCTGCAATACTTTACAGGCAGCATAGAATATTAAAACAACCTGTGCTACTGCTAGTGAAACTAATAAGGGAGGTAAAACTTTTCTGAGGCTGAGAGGAAAAAGGTGCCTATAGCAGGAACTCCATTAGTAAACTATATTACTGAAGGTAGTGCAGTGAACACTCAAGTCGTTTCCAATTCATAGTCTTGTTTCAAACAGCAATTCTGCTAGCAAAGCGGGGAGCTGGGCTAGGGCAAGGTGGTGGTGGCCAGGCAGTTCACATGAGGTTATGTTTAGATATCGATCAGGGTTTTAAAACAAAACAGTAAGTTAAGATCATAAAAACAAGGAGAATAAAAAGCCGAGAGGAAGTTTATACATTAACCTTACTTACTGCCCAGAGAGGGGCAAACCTGTCTACCCTAATTCTCTGAATCGACGTGAGTATGAAAGTTCACCTCTAGTGTTATTGAGTTCACGCTCGGCAAAGGATCAGCTGTGAAATAGATTGCAAAGCCAGGAGTAAGAGAACAATTCATCTGAGAAATGAAGGGGTGAAAGGGGAAAAATGAGCAGAGGGAATAAAAAAGGGGGAGTGGGAAGGGTAGCTGAGAGAAGCCAGAGAAACAGAGAGGAAGAGCCAAATGGAAAAATAAACAAATAGTTTCTTTTTTGGTTAAGGCTTAGGAATTCCTGCTCCACAGAAAAATTACCATTTCCAGATTTATTTATTTTTTATTTCAAATTGGAAGGAAAAGTCAGAAAGACAAAAAAAAAAAAAGAATTTTGTTTAAAAAATTGCTTTTTGTGGTTCTGGCCACCCATCTGCTTACCAGACTGGCTCCCAGAATCCACACATTCCATGAAAATGTCACTGTCCAGTGGAAGGAGGGTCCATTGGAAATACTCTGTCCAGCTGTATATCCTGTCACTGCTTTTTAAGCTGTATAGGTACCCGAAGGGAGTTGGGCTTCAAGAATAAGAGCACAATATGGTCTGCTAGTGCACATAATTTTTCTGTTTAGATTTCGAAAGGGAAGTTACTAATGCTCAGTCCAGCTTTCCAAAAGCAAAAAAGGCAAATCTGTTTTATTGTTGTACCTCCACTGGTGGAGAGGCAGGGGGAAAATGTGGGAGGAAGAGGACAAGACAGACACACGTTCATTTAAATAATGTGTCTGTGTGTGTGAGAGGAAGTTCACAGACTTGAATTTATTCTGTGACAAACACTCCCCCCCACACCCCGAAGGACTGTAAGCTCCATATTTGGTTCTTCAATTCCAAGTATCCTGGACTTTGTTATATTTATTGTAAGTTTGGTAAACAGTTGCTAGCTCGTTGCTGGTGGGCTGGTCAAGTCTCAAGTACTGAACACCCTTATAACTGACTCCTACCTCATGTCGTTCTCCCTTGAAACAGGTACCTTGCACACTGGGAGAGCAACACCATGACATTTTCCCAGTTCATGATCCCAGGCAAAACGTCTTTCTTTCTCACCCTTTGTACCACCATGGTGCAGCTCTGAAAGACTTTTCACGGTTGAAGCCTGTAACCAGGTTCTTAAAAAGTCACTTCAGTCGCTTTAAAAGTTTCTTCAGGGACAATCAGTCAGGGAGCTGACTTGGCCAGGACAGGACAGCAGAGATGCATGGAGACTGCGGTGCAGATGGAACAAGCCAAGGGGAGGGGATAGGACATCACTGGCATCATCCTGAAAACAAGATGGGCTTTAGCAAGGGACATGCATGGGCAGTGGGAGACCAGGCACAAAGAGGCCCTGGAAATATGGATGAGGACATTTGCAAATGGGAAGGAGTGAAGGGGGTTAGAGCAAGGAGTCTGGTGACCTGCAGACTGAAAAATGGTGAAAGAGTGGGGTTGGAAAGTTGAGCAGAAGAACGCTGGGTAGGAAGAGGATGAGGGCTTGTGGTGGGTAGGACTGACAGACACCACAGGGCAGTTTACCATCTTGCCATGTGAGAAACCATCTTGCCATGGGAGAAACTTCTTTCCTTCTTCTGTGCTTAATTTTCTTGTAATTAAATAGCAAATCTAGCTCGTCTGCTTGGTCTTAAATCTGCCAACCTGACTGATCAAGCCTGGGGTGTCCCAAAGTAGGGCAGAGGCTGTGGCCCAGCAGTGTAACCTGGATCCCTGGATATTCAGAAACTGCACTCCGAGGCTGGCATCATGCCCCCCACCATATGGCTCATCAAGGCAGATGTGCCATATCACCTAACTCCATGCAGCTGTGGCCAGTCTTGGGGAAATCTGCACTAGTACACATGAAACTAGAGAGAGAAAATGTATCCAACTCCAAAGAGAGTTACATTACTTTGACTTGAGAGCTTAGATGTCTACATCCCTGCCTCTGAAATCAGTCCAGGATCTGTGAATTCACTTGTACATATAGATGTTTGGCACGTGCATCAGAGAAAACTATGTGACTTTGCTATACATTATTAATAAGTTAGTTTATCTAAGGTAAGGGACATAATACTGGCTAAGAAAGCCTTTTTCTGCTGTATCAGTTCTTTGAAACTGATTTGGAAGCAGTTCAGATTTTCATTCAGATTCAGTGTTCATTTCCAATAAATTTATTTTCAGTACCCCTTGTATTTATGCTTCTTTCAGCCTGTTTTCCTTCCATTTGGCAAACTGCACGCGCAACTCAACTGTTAGCTGTTGGGCTTGGTTGCTGCAGTGGGAACTGGCTGAGGTCTTAAATTATGTTTGAGAGCTTGATCCCACTTGAATAAAATCAAAGAGAGCTTTCCATCAACTTTAACATGAACAGCAGAGAAATCAGAAATGAGGAATATTTTACTGCTTAAAAATATCCAGGAAGTTCCACAGCTCTGAACTTCAATAGATGTATACAGCCAGGATGCAAAAATGGGGTATAAGGCCAATTTATCATATTTCAGGCTTTAAAATTCAATTATTAGATATACTTACCATCAGAGGGAGAAAATCTACCCTTACACACATAGTCCTCCTTGCAAGTCTATTGCACTCAAATTCTGCACTATCTATATGAACAAACTACAGTTTGTTAGTTTGTCTTCTTACAATTTGCTTTCTTACAGTTTTAGAACTTCTCAAGTGCCATCTCAAAAAGCAGCACAGATAATGGAGGTGTTCTGGGAAAACAGCCTCTTAGTATTAACAGAACAAGTCAGAGACATCCTAAAAGACAGCTTAGTGCAATGCTGCTTTGTAGCATCCTGCCGATTTGCACAAAAGAACCCTTTGTTGATTCCTCTTGGTTTTTTTGACATTCAGCTGTGAACTCCCTGGAGGCAGAGACCCCTCTCCTTTTAGTTGTATGGAAACTCTGTAGACCAAAAGGAATGCTACTATGAGCAAAGGACAATTTTGAAACTTTGTGAAGCTGCAAATGTTAGGTGGTGAGACCTTTCCCTGTGGTGATGTGTTCTTTCTCACACAAATGGTCCCCCCAAAAGTTGGCTGGAGTCCTGCTGAGCAGAAATGCTTACCGTTGCAAATAAAAGCTGCAATCGAGACCTTAAAGGTTTACTGTTAGCCAGTCAGACAATAATTCATTTGTACTTTATGTTTCATTAACTCCTTTTTTGCTGTTTAAGGGAATCTTCCCAGGGCTTTTTCTAGTTGTATTAACCCTAAGATCTTTATCTTCCGTGTGCCTTTCTTCTATATGAAGGGAAAAAGTGAAACCACATGAAACTGGGCAACACACCAGAAAACATTTATGAAATTTCTGGTGAAGTGTTCTGGCATAACTACATAACAATAACATACTATTTTCATTAACTTGAACAAACAAACCAAATAGATTATTAAAAAACAAAATGAAGAAGAAAGTACAGATGCGGTATAACTTTACACTTTGACAATGCAGAGGACAGATTTACCAGCTTGTTTACTGATTCTCTTGATGAAGGAGAAGAGCTAACCCAAAAGCCATAGGCAGGATCTACAGTAAAGAGTGTGGGGGGAAATCCCAGTTGATCTAGATCTCACTGGTGCCAGTAAACTGGTAAGGTCTGCAGCACTGTTAAAGATACAGCATTTGCAATCATTTAACTGACATCTAGTTAAACTTGATGATGGTAAAGGTAATGGATGCTCAGCACTTCATGGAGGTGTATCCTGAAGTGTTGGAGAAGTATTCCTCATTCACCCTCCTGCAAGCATGGACTAAAAATTTGTCTAGAAGAGTTTTCCTCTCTTTTCTCTCAGAAAATACATGGTTGCCTAATACAAAAATTATTTTGGTGTCATACAGCACAAAAGAGCATTATACTCTGTGCAATAGGTGGAGGGGGAGAAACTCGCTGGGTGACTGATCAGTCCTGCTGAGCTGAATTCAAGCTACATAGGTGGTGCCACGCAAACCACTGCCATATGAACAATCTGCCTTGACCATAAGCAAACTAGCTTGGACAGTAAAAGCACTAAAGCTCAATTCATATGGCAGTGCAGAGAGATTATTTTACTGTACTTCTGAAGAGAAATTTACCTTAAGTTAAAACTGCAGGCCAATTTGTCTTACAAAGATCTCTGTGTTGCATTGCCTGTGCTTGTTAAGATACAGTTTCCCTAAGCTGTATCTTTGCAGGACCAAACCATGGGACAAAGGCACATCCTAAATGTGCATGTAAAACCAGTTCCTTCCCTGGAGAAGGGACATGTCAAACGGGAGGTAGGAGAAAGATGCTCCACACAGCTCTGGCCCGAAGTCATAAAAGGAGAGGAACCAGGAAGAAGGAGAACCAGATCAGAACTGTTAGATACAGGTTAATGTGCCAAGTAAGTGAAAATTAGATGGTTCAGAGATGGATGTTGAATGATTGCAGATAAGGGAAGGGAAGGACCATTCAGGGTCATAGCTCTTCTGCTGTTATATATAACGGGGAATGTACCCATTTCAGTCCTCCTGGTAAATCCATCTCAGACCTCTTAAAGGCATTTATTTATGCTTGTTCAGAATACTGGGTCTCATGAGACAATTAAAAGAGGCTGAAGGAGCATTTCTAAAAGTCCAACAGCTATTTCAAATATGAAAGAACAAAGAGTAGGCTGAGATTCAGCGATCTCACAGGGTAAGAAAGCATTTGTAGTGAAGGAAGCGCAAGTGGGCTGTGTTTCCTACATTAAAGCAGATTAGTTGTGAAAGAGTGATGGGGTTTGTACATTTTTTATTCCTTCTCATGTGAACTTGTACATCTGTTAGACGTTTGTGTACTAGTTTATAAGTAGTGGAGCTATTTAAGTTGGTAAGACATACAAATACCCCAAAGGGAATAAGTATGTTAACATGTACAGCTGTTATGAAACTGGCATTTGTTGTGCTAGGCAAAAAAATTATCATCCTTGTGGCATTTCCACTAATTCAGAGTGAATATAAACGTTGAAGATGCTTTTTGATTTCTCGTACAATGAAGATCAGATCTGTAAAGTTTCTTTTTTTCCCTTTTAAATAGAGATAGTGTTAAACTTTCCATTTCACTTTGTTCCAGTGGTTCCTCCTGAGCTGTCTTACATCTTGTGGAATACCCTGATTTGATCCAATTGAAAGGAATAATATCCCATTCTTATACATGGAGGTATTTTGGAAAAGGCTTTTGTTTTAAATGCAGTCCTGATGTTCCAGCTTGTTTTATTTTCCCTAATGTCGTGGTTCAAGCCCAGCCGGCAA
>NW_009944103.1:0-6711 GCF_000696875.1 Nestor notabilis
ACTGCTGTAGCTGAACCCAGGACACATCTAGATGGTGGCAGCAAGTCTCACTGGAACAGAGCAGGCAGAGTGTGCAGGGAATTTGGTACTCCCCCATGCCGAGAGGTTAATGTGCTGAAATAAACAGAGTATGAAAATACAGCTTTCTACACAAGCTGTCAAATACAGCTATCTTGAATTGTTTTGGGCTGGGTTTAGGTCTTTGCATTTTGATGCTAATTAAGATTAAATATCTTTCACTGCTGAATTTTGTAGATCAAGTTTAAGTACTTCCCTAATGTCATGTAATTTTCTGGCATTAATACACTTTATCATTGTCATAGTATAAATGGCTCATTAAAACCAGGAGGGAATACAATACTTCTATGGATTTCTGCTCTCATGTTAATGCTGTTTTCCTTTCCTCATGAGTAATCTCTTGATGGCTTCTGTCTCCACAGAACAGAGATAACTACATCCGTTCCTGCAGATTGCTCCCTGACGGCCGCACCCTGATTGTTGGTGGGGAAGCCAGCACGTTATCCATTTGGGATCTGGCAGCTCCAACTCCTCGTATCAAAGCAGAGCTGACATCTTCTGCTCCGGCTTGTTATGCCCTAGCTATCAGCCCTGATTCTAAGGTCTGCTTCTCTTGCTGTAGCGATGGGAACATTGCAGTGTGGGATCTGCATAACCAGACTTTAGTAAGGTAGGTCGACAGAACTGGATCATCAGGTAGTGAAGAATTACTTAGACACAGCTCTATGTGCTCTTCTGCATACATATGCTATTTTCCTCATGGTGTCTGCATAGCTGCTTCCAGTATTTCATTGCTAGGCAATAGCCATGGTAATACCTTGACAAAATTCTATAGAATTTTTTATAGGTTTTGAGAGTTTCATAATTCCAGGCCTGGTGAGCAGCCCATAACTGCCTAAGATCAGCTGGTGTTGACACTGCTCTATGTTCCTTGAACAGATGGTTTTCTTTGTTTCCATGCAATACACTATTCTCACACTCCAATCTCTTTAATCAGTGCTTCAGCAAATATGTCTTGGGTAAAGATGTGTGTAAATTACTGCATTGCAAACTTAGCGTGTTAGAAGTATGGGTTGCTGCTCAACACTAAAGTACAGTAAGCTAGGAGCCAGTCATACAGAGCTGCACTGTACACCGTAGTGTGTATGTTGTGTGTAATATATCAGTATTGCATATAAAGGCAGACTTTTACTCCGTGATAGACCCATTTATACCCATGCTCTTTTTTTCCCCAGCTTTGTTGGTGGCCTAAGGATTCTTCTTAAACTAAGTTAATTTTGATGATCATGCTACATTCCTTTCAGGGTAGTGGGGTACTTTCAGTCAAATAGTGGGTATCGCATGGTCAGCAGCAAAGATCCATAGAGTATCTGACCTGCAAAGTGTGCTTTTTAAAATCAAATTACTGCTTGGCTGTCTGGCCTGCGTGCTTCATTAATTCATCACAAAACTCACATGGTTGTCCCAGAGTTTATATTAATCTCAGCTTGATTGGAATCTGCTGTTGCTGTTATCTTTAATGGCTGTGTGTCAGGGACTGAAGGAGAAAGGAGGTATTTTGTATACATGCTCAGAACCGACTCTTTACAGTGTGAGAATGTGTGTGTCTTGTTTCAATATTTTCAGGCAATTTCAGGGCCACACAGATGGAGCGAGCTGTATTGACATTTCTAATGATGGCACCAAACTATGGACAGGAGGCTTGGACAATACGGTCAGATCCTGGGATCTCAGAGAAGGCAGACAGTTACAGCAACATGACTTCACATCACAGGTTCAATCTTAAAAGCTTTGGCATGTTAAGGAAAATCTGTCATGTTTTTCTAAAACAAGCACTTTTGAGGGTTTTTTTTTTATATATTTTATTTTATTTTAAGCAAAAACAGGCTCAAAGCGAATTCCAAAGAATTTTTCACCTAATCTCACGCTTTTTCTTTTTTCCAGTGTGGCAGCTAAACAGCTTTCTGGATTATGACTATTCAACAGATTAGTACTTCTCCCATGAGAGTGGTGGAGAATCTTTTTATAAAAGAATTGACAGATTAAAGTGTTCCTGTGTGCAATCTGTTCCCATTTCTGTAGATTCTTGTTCAAAAATACTCTACAATAATATTTTTTGATGCTTTCAGACAAGCTAGGACATTAACTTTGATAGCTTGATTCAGTGCATTTCTTTTACAGTTTTAACTGAGCTTTGTTTATATGAACTAATTTATTGTGATTACTATAATAGTTGGATTATCATGTTTTTAAAATTGTACTAGACCAACATGTGGTTTTGTTCAGTGTTAACAGTGTAGCAAGAGTTGGTTTTGATACCTGAAGCTCATTCCTCTACTTATTGAAGCATGTGCTGTGGTTATTCCAGATCTTCTCACTGGGCTATTGTCCCACTGGTGAGTGGTTGGCAGTAGGAATGGAGAACAGTAATGTTGAGGTGCTGCATGTTACCAAACCGGACAAGTATCAGCTGCATCTTCATGAGAGCTGTGTATTGTCACTCAAATTTGCTCACTGTGGTAAGCAAATCTTTCTATGACAGTGTTTCCCCTCCTGAGAAATTCGTTCAAAATTACCTTTAAATGAAAGTAAAGATATAGTTAAAAGTTAGATCTTTAAGTATTAAAACGATTTTTAAAATTCTATATGACTGCTTTTTTGTGTGAACTGCTTATGTTGTGATTGAACATTATAGTGCAACCAGATAAATGTGGGATTGTCCTTTGGATATGTGTGAATGCATTGTTTTTTATGATCTGTTTCCTGAGGTACATTCTTTGAAAAAAAAAAAAAAAAGTGCAACAATAACATTTAAACAATCTGTTGCAGGCAAATGGTTTGTAAGCACTGGAAAAGATAATCTTCTTAATGCCTGGAGAACACCTTATGGAGCCAGTATATTCCAGGTAATAATCTCCTAAAAGCTGTTCTGCACATACATTACAATGCAGTAGAGCTGCACATCTCAGGGTCTGTCATTAGCTTAAGGAGGTTTAAATGGAAATTCTTGGCTAATTACTATATTCCTTTAAGATTTTGTCTGTAATTAAAGAGAGATGTGCTCTTGTCCTTTCTAACATTTGAGTAATCTAGCTCTTAAAATAAAGTGGCCTGGTAATCCGCAATTGCTTTTAATACCCTTCTTTCTCGCCTTCTAGTGCATATTGCTCTAATATAGTACCCAAGTCATGTCATTAGGTGAACATTCCTAATGTCCAAAATTTGAGCTAAACCGGTGAGAGACATACTCAGCATGTGTATTTTTCTTGGATGAGATGTGTAAAGTCAGTGGATTGGGCAGTCAAACTCCTAAGCAAAAGACTGTATCCTTATGGAGGAGCCCTGTGGAGTGTAACTGGAAGTTGTAAGCTTTCTATACTCATCAGTGCCTCTGTGCCCAATATTAATGGCACTTCAGTGAGTGCCATTAAAGAAAAGTGAGATTTTTGGCATGACATTCTCTTCTTTCACCTACAGGTACCTCTAGGCTGGGTACTTTTTAATTAACTAACTAGTGTTCTGGTTTAAATGGTTAGGTCTCACCCGTTGTGCTACCTGCTGTGCCTTTTGCTTTGGGGACAGCACAGTTTGCCTTGACATGGGAATGCTGAGGTCTGATATTATTTAGTGGAGGCTATTCAGCTCTGGAACCACCTCCCACAGAAAGCCCAAATCATCCTAACAAAAACACACCTTCGTTGAAAGTGATGTTAAAACCCCAGTGTAGCTTTCTTAATGAGGGGTAGAGAAAGAAACTTCCTGTGCCATGCAGCAGAGGTTTCTTGGCAAAAACTTTAAATGATTGGGAAGTGTTTAGCTCTTGCAATGACAGATAGAGAAGAACAGGGACATATGTTATGTGAAGAAAACATGCACTGAAACAGCAAGTATAATATGACAAGTACATACACGTCATCTCAGAAAACACAGAAAAGACCTGAGAGACAGAGCTACTGCATCTTGATGTATTCTGTCTCCCATTCACTTGCTGTACACTGTTGTGCATCCTATCCCACCATAATATCTTTTCATATTTGCATCATCCCTGATAATGTAAATTCCTTTGTGTAAGGCACGAAGACTTCAGAGCTAGGGAAATAGTGAGAGGAGATAGAGTGACTTCTGTGGAGTCTTTTTGTCTCATGCCTGTGGGTGAGCAGGGCTTTGTAGTGCTTCTCCATACGGATTTCTGGTTTACAACAAAAAGGGAAGGAAGAACAACAAGAATATGGCTTTTCATTCATTTTTATGCAGCAGCTCATGTATAAAATATTAATAAATGCTCATTACTTGTAAAGGGTATAGAAAGGACTGCTTCCTTTTGTTTGATTGATAGATTATCTCTAGGTTCATAACATTTGCTTCCCTTTCTGCTGCTGTATTTTGTTGCCATAGAGCTTTAGGTACAACCAGTTTGGAGAAACAGCTTTGTAGCAAAAGCTGCCGCTACGGTACTGATATTTAAATAAGCTTTCAGTGTATTCCCTTTCTATAAACTCTTCCAATTAATCTTCAAGCCCTTCTGGGTTGAAGGATTGGAAAGCTGTAATTTTTTCTTTTTTTCTTTTCTTTCTTTCTTGTAGTCCAAAGAATCCTCATCCGTGCTTAGCTGTGATATCTCTGTGGATGACAAATACATTGTCACTGGCTCTGGAGACAAGAAAGCTACAGTCTACGAAGTTATTTATTAGGGACAAATCTGAATACAGACAGAACTCCTTCTCCTAGCACTTTGCTGTATATTCCTTTTCTTTTTTCTTTCTTAACTGAGAACTTAAATGCTCATCCATCACAGTTGTGAAATTTCTTTTTACCTTTTTAACTTGCTGTTGATTTGTGAATGCTTATTAAGAACTCGTGATACCAAATTGTCAGATATCTATTTGGAAGAAGATGGAATAAGCATACTTAACAGTGAACTTGACTCTATAATTATGTATTATAGCTGTAATGTATTTATTTTCTTTAAAAAGGCTTTCTAACAATGAACTGACTAAATAAAGCTGTCTGGCCCGGCTTTAGTTTGAAAGTTGCATTGTATACTTTGTGGTTTTGCAGCTGAATAAATTGGGGATCTTGGAGAAGGATGTTCCGGAGATAGTTAAAGTTACACTAAGTAAGACTTGTAGTTTCTATTTAAAAAAAGAAACTTTGTTATATTTTTTAGTCCTGTTCTTGGATGAGACCTCTAAGTGTTATTACAGTATAATTATTTGGTGGGAAGATGCTGTATCTTGACATTTTAGACAGTCTTGGAAACTTAGGAAATTGCAAACTGTAGCCAGTGATCTACAAGCCTGTAATGAATGGCAAATTCAGTTCACATCTAAATTAAATTCACTTTAAGTAAGAATGTGCTAATTTATATATTTGCAATGTTAATATAGCATCTTGTGTACAGATTTGTTCTCAATGCTTTTCTGTTGATAAACATAAAGCGTTTTGGTGTCAAGCTAGGTTTTTTAATATAAACACCTCTCTTTGTTATATTCTAGAGAGTACAATAAGTTGCCTCAAAGAATCACCTTTGTTACTTCTGGAAACTTTTGCAATGTTTCCTTGAAAATGGGGATATGTGTCTTTGGGCAATTTTTCAATTACAAGAGATTATGAAAATATTTGATATGTTCTTTGGAAACTGCACTGAAATAAGAATGGATGCCTACCAATATACAAACTCCAAAAGCAATGACCTCCTAGGTAGGATTTACAAGAGTACTCATTCCGACATACAAAAAGGAATGGATTCTCATTGGGATAAGGACTTGCTTTGTTCGCCAGCAGTTCAATCCAAGTCTTGATTGGATGTCCCTAAAATGGACACAGACTGAGCCATTGTGCCAGAGATAACATGTTATCTTTTTATGTTGTTGTTGTTGCTGTTAAACTATGATCTGTGACTTTTTTTTTTTTGAATGCTTTAAAAAAGAAAATTCTTTAAGTCTGTGGATCTGCTGATGTACAGTGCCTTTGCTGCTATGGATCAAAATCAAAAGACCCGTGTAGATAAATCTTATTGTATAAGTAGAAAATGACTTAATTTCATACTAGAAATGGATTGATGCTGCAAGTTAAGATGGACTGTTCATTGAAGTTCCAAATGTGGTAGCAAAAAATGGTGTCTTAAGTGCTTAGTGTTTGATGTCATTAACAGTTTCGTAATACTCTACATTGTAGAAAGATTTTGATACTAAACTGTGTCATTGTACATAGTTCTAATGCATTGTATTGACCACCAGTACTTCTATAATGGTAGACTATTGTTTGTGCATTCAGACTTTTAAGCATTAAACATAGGTAACTTCTAAGATGTATTTTTTGTTTGGTTTTTTTTCCCCTCCTCCCTCATTCTTTTTGCATGTGGTAATCTGTTATGTTTGCAGAATGCTGTCTGTAAGGATAACAGGCTTGCAGCTGCAGACCATATTGCTACAGATACTTCACAGTATTGTCACTGAGAGACAATGTAGAATTTCACAAAATTTCTCCAACACAGCAAAATCAATGAGTTTATAGTTTCGCACATCACCTGACTGCAGTGATTCTGACCTCCTGAAGGTATCGGACACAAGGCTTTGGCTCCATCACCTAGGGGTTTGCCACCTCCTGTTCGTATCTGGTACAAAACTTTACACTATCCCACACCCAGGAGAGAGAGTGAAATTGGGGACGATTCCTGCTCCTGTTCCTGCT
>NW_009944103.1:6742-7769 GCF_000696875.1 Nestor notabilis
GGAGTTCCAGAGGATGTGTGGAGTGCTGTTGCACTGCAGTGTCACTCCTGGGTTTCCCCATCCGGAACTAAAACATGTTCATGACTGTGGAAAGGCTTCTCTTGATGACAGTTGATTTTGGATATTAATTTAACCCAACTTCCATTGAGTGAACACATAGGTTAAAGTGAAGTATGAGAAATTAATTTATACATTATTGGGGGTTGGAGGTGGGAGGGGTTGTGCTATTTGTAACAGGAAAAATGGAAACTGAAAAACTCCAGGGGAAAATTGCATTTAAATCTTTTTCATATAACCGGTTTCTGAAAAGTGACATTGTGCATGCTGGAAGTTCCCAAAGAATCATAGAATGGTTTGGGTTGGAAAGGACCATAAGATCATCTATTTTCAATCCCCCTGCCATGGGCAGGGATGCCTCACACTAGCCCATGCCACCCAAGCCTCTTTCCAACCTGGCCTTGAACACTGCCAGGAATGGAACATTCACAACTTCTTTGGGCAACCCATTCCAGTGCCTCACCACCCTCACAGTAAAGCACTTCTTCCTTAGGTGTAACCTGAACTTCCCTTATTTAAGTGTGAACCCATTACCCCTTGTCTTATTGCTACAGTCCCTGATGAAGAGTCCCTCTCTGGCATCCTTGTAGGCCCCCTTCAGATATTGGAAGGCTGCTATGAGGTGTCCACACAGCCTTCTCCAGGCTGAACAGCCCCAACTTTCTCAGCCTGTCTTCATAAGGGAGGTGCTCCAGCCCCCTTACCATCCTCGTGGCCCTCCTCTGGACTTGTTCCAACAGCTCCATGTCCTTTTTATGTTGAAGACACCAGAACTGGACACAATACTCCAAGTGAGGTCTCACAAGAGCAGAGTAGAGGGGCAGGATCACCTCCTTCGACCTGCTGGTCATGCTCCTTTTGATGCAGTCCAGGACAAGGTTGGCTCTCTGGGCTGCAAGTGCACGCTGCAAGTGCAAACTCATGTTGAGTTTCTCATCAACCACCACCCCCAAGTCCTTCTCCGCAGGGC
>NW_009944103.1:8356-28982 GCF_000696875.1 Nestor notabilis
CCTGTAGCTGTGCCTGAGATTGTCCAACCAAGGTGTAAGACGTTGCAGTTCATATTGTTGAACTTCTTAAGTTTGGCATTGGCCCACCCCTCAGGCATGTCCAGGTCCCTCTGGATGGCATCCCTTCCCTCCAGCATATCAACTGAGCCACACAGCTTGGTGTCATCGGCAAACTTGCGGAGGGTGCACTCAATCCCACTGTCCACATCAGTGACAAAGATGTTGAGCAAGGTCAGTCCCAACACTGATCTTGCTCAACGTCTTTGTCAACGACATGGACAGCGGGAATGAGTGCCTGTCCTGCTGTGAAGTGCCAGCCTGTGGTGACTGCCAGTACCTGAACCCAGGCCCAGGAATTTTTTTTTGTTCAAAATGTGAAAAACCCTTAAGCTGATGAGGTCATTTACCTGTACTGTGAGTGACCAGGTAATTCTTGTTGATGGAGGAGAGTGTAGAGGCATGTTCCCCTCAGAGCTATCAGTTTCCTTAGAGTGCACTGTGAAGAGTTTTCCAGATGGCCCCCAGAATAATGTAAGTTTTCACTCATATTGAGGTTGCGTACTAGTTAGTACAATAATGTTTCATAAAGGTTAACATGGTACAGATGCTTTCTGTTAATTGTTACTCTTGTCTGAAGAAATGTAATTTACTTGTTATAAATACTATATTAAAGACACCTTTTATTTCCAAAGGCATTCAAAAATTTAAAAGGCTAGGGTGTACTCCATTTACTAACAAAGGAGAAACCACCTACTTAATGTTTGCAGAGGATGTTATATTTTTATGTAGCAGTTCAGGCATAAGTGATTACTTAGAACCCCTAAGATAAAGCCTTCCTTCAAAAAGAAGAAAACACTGCATACTCCTGCATTTGTACCTGAGCTAGTTTTGACAGCAAAGTAATACACTTTTAAAGCAGCCTGCCATATATCTCCTTATTAATGTTTATATTGATGGCTTGTAAACAATCTGGGTATTAAATGCTTTAATCCAGGGTTACTGCAGTTAAATGTGTAATCATTGTAGTATTTTCCCCTTCAGTGTTCAGTGCAAGGGAGAGATGGTACAGAGCTACCTTATGATTTTCAGTTAAGCATGCATAGGGTCACCTTCCTTTTTCATTCTTTTGTTTCTTGTCACTGCAGAGCACAATTTAATGCAAAATGTTCTCTTACAGATAGTTTTTGTGCCACAAACGTGGCCAGCATACTGCCTGTTCAAGGTGTGATGATTGCTTTCTCTGTATTTTTCCTCTCTCAAATGTTGTTCAGTGCAACAATACATCAAGAAAGCCATTTCTTTCAAATCTTTCTGACTGGCCACTTTGGACATGCTTAAGGGGAACACTTTACATCAAAATAGTAGTTTCTAAAAATACGCAATTTTAAATTATATTTCTCCTGCTTATTCTTGGCTGAAAGTCATTTTTCTCTCCTATTTCTGTTTAACCTTCTCAGTTACATAAAAAAAAAACCAAACCCAAAACGTATTGTACCAGTTGTGACTTTCCTCTATGAGGGATTTTTAAGTCTACACTGGAATAGTTCAAATTGGATTTTGTGTTTGTTTTTACTCTGGTGTCTGAAACACATAGGAAATTCCTTCTTCCTGAAAAGTTGATGGGTGTGTGAGAGAAATGGGATGGAAGCTATGCAGGTCTACATATGTCTGAAGTATCTTCTGCAGAAACACAGGCCAGATCCTTTGCACAAACAAGCTCATCTCTGCTGAAGACACATATAGCTTATGCAGCTGAAAATCTAGCTAGTGTGATAGGCATAGAGGACCCAATCAACCCATTTAGATTGGTGTTTTTTGTTTTGTTTTTAACAGTCTGGTCTTTTGAGCCCATTCTGTTTTTTTACTAGCAAATTTATTTGTGATCATCCCTATGAAATCCTGGTGTGACTAGCTTCTACTCAAGGATTTATGCTCTGAAAGAATGAAAAGGAAAAAAAAAGTTAAATAAAATGTGCTCAAGTTTTTTGTATGTGCAGGAGTCAGGAAATTCAAAGCAGTAGCTTGGGCTGCAGCTGTTTCTCATTTGCATTGAATATACTGCGTCTTTGTGGCACCAAATTAGCACTTAATACAGCAATACAAAAATATTCTTTAGAACATCAAGTAAGGCTACTGAGAAAAATGTTGTTTTGAATTTTTCAGAGCCAGTGCTTCCTGAAGAGCTCAGCCAAAGAACTATTCTTATGAGGGGCATATGGGAGGAGTGGTTGCACGCAGGACCGAAGATCTTTTCTGATACATTTTGTAGTGACCATAGTGGTACTAAGGAGGGTTGGGCAATGTGGGCTTGATGTGCAGCCAGCCAAGTCTGCCATGAATTTACATGAGAATCTCCTTCCCAGACATAGCAGGAGATGAATCCTGGAGTAGTGTGCTGTAGAAGATCATCTCTGACAAGCTCTTAAATAATGCACCTGCCGCGTCTGCTTTTGCACCAAGAGTTACTGAACATAACCCTTGAGATTTCACATTTCTTCCAGCATTTGGAGTACAGCGTTTCCACCTCACAGCAAGAAATTTTTATGTCAAAACCAATAAATGTTCTTACTCTTACCAAATGATTTTCTGTCCTGGTTACAAGGAAACAGTATTATGGTGTCTTTTTTTATTATTAAAAATGGTGTAGTCTGACATTTACAACATGTCCATAAACCTGCTGTCAAGTGCAAAGAAGCTCTTATGGGGGGTCACTTTGACTCACATGGTTGTGTTCTAAAATGTTGTTGCAGAAATACATTTTGCTTGTTTGGGGGGGAGTAACCTGTGATAGGGTATGCACAGTATATAGATTAAGGGAGGATCTGTCTACTAGTTACTTCTGCATCTGTGGTTTGGACTTAAACCAGTTACCCCAGAATGCTAAAATGCATCTGTAGAATAAAATCAGTAAGTACAAATATTTAAGGATTTTTTTAAAAAATCTGCTGTTCTGCAGTAATTATATTGACCCAAACTGTCTTTTAATGTCATATCAAGGTAAGCTTCTGTATTACACCTTCTTTTCATACTCAGATAAAAGAAGGGGTGGAGGAATTTAAAGCTAATCTTTACCCTTCAATCAAATCTCTTCTTTAAAAAGTACCCCAACACTAGTGCTTGGAGCAGTAATTGTCTTGGCTTTATTGTCTTTATTCTTGAAGATTTTTATAACAAATGTGTTATGGCACAATCCACAGTTATGCTATAAATGGGGATAGGTGATATGGTTGCTATTAACAGTCAGGTTTGGACAGTGCTATTGACATAAAAAAAGAGAGGGTGACTTGGTGGTCGAAGGAATTGCCTCATTTCCTGAGCAAAAGGAATACGAATTTTGGCAGTATATTTGAATGCATGTGGATGTCTGTCCAGTACGGGAAATCCTGAGAGCTTTCAACAATTCTGTGTTGATATTTTTTACTGTAATGTAGGAGTTGTTTGATGCAAGAAATGGTGCATAGGGATGAGTTGGGTTCCAGGGTCATGGGCAGGAGTTGCCAAGTGGAATGGGCTGCTCCACTTGTGATTCCAGGCTCTGTTCTGTGCTGCCTGTTGTGTAGTGAAATGATTTGCATGAGCCCCATGTGAAGTGTTTTTTACATTCTTTTGCGTGAATTTTACATTATCTAAAGGCTAGATACATGATTTTTAGAAAAATTTGTCACAACTGTATTGAAATATATGTAGGCATTTTCAGTTGGGAAAAGAACAAAGAGGACCTCTGGGGAATCAAGTATTTCAACCCCTTATCAAGGACTATAAATGTGCAAATGATGCAGTTTCACTGCTGTGTTATAAACTGTCAGTCTTCTGCTGGAGTGGGGAGAAAAATCCTAAAGTACATGGTATAAAGGTAATAAACTTCCTTGTGTTTCAGCATGGCTTTAAGGTATTAGGTATGAAGTCCAATTTAAATTCCTTTCAGAATAAATAAATATGAATCCTCTTGTGATATTAATGATGGTATAGCTAGCCGTCTTAGAAAAAACAGGGATGTTGAAAAAACAAGGATAGTTACCAGGCTTTTTCCTCTCCAACACATGAAGCAATATTATACAAAAAAAATCTGCTCATTTCACAGTATAATCTAAGTGTGGACAGTGATGTTAGTGTTTCAATAAAAAGATTTTTTTCCAAAGCAACATTAATGTCATTCTCCCATTTACCTATGCACACGTTTTTGCTTGATTAAAAATAATCACACCTCCATTGCAAATTAGCCTCAGAATAACAATCAGAATAGCTTACCTACATCATACCAATTTTAGAGGTTGTTTGGGCTGTGTGTGACTCTGCTGCTATTTTCTCATGCCTTCCTCTCTCTCCCAGTGAGAACCTTCCTGAGTCTGTTGTTCAGTGCTAAAAGACTGCTGCCTGTGGCTTGGTCTGAATCTCAGGGGTTGTTCCATGGATGGGAATGGAAAGCGTTCACAGGATTTGTCTGGCTGTAGCAACTGCTGTGACAGCTGTTACAGACTCATTTATGCCTCTTTCTTCCTCTGAGCAGTCTTAAATAAAGAGGTGTGATAGGAGCAGTCCTCTATCTAGCTGACCCTTCTCCTTTACCAAGTTTCACAGGTGCACATCAGCTGGAAATGACAGAGGAGGAGAAGGAGCTGGGACTCGTAGCTGGGCTCAGTGTGCGAGCAGGAGACAGCCATGAAAAAGACAAATGTGATCTAGGATGTGTCAGGAGAGACATTTGCAGCGGAGATAGGGAAGTATTGCTGCTATTATACAAGGCACTGGCAAGACCTTGCCTGGAATAGTGAGTACAAACCTGGTCACCTGTGCTCAAAAACTTAATTGAAAATGGGACTGATAGGGAGAAGGGCCTGCTGGGCAAACTGGAAAATCTAGGGGATGGAGGATGTGTCATGTAAGAAAAGTCTACATCCTTTTAATTTAGCAAAGTGGCAGGCTCAGAGCGGATAAAAATGTCATCTAAAAATGCTTCAAATGTCTATTCATCAAGGGTGAAAAGGTATGACAACTGAAAGATAATGCTAGCACTAAAGACAAGTGAGGAAAACAGGGTAGCCTGGAATTAAAGAGGCTCTCATTAGAGCAGGGAGGCCCTGGAATGGGTTTCCAATCCAGAGACCACCAAGAAAAAAGCAGACTTCTTCCAAGATTGAGCATGATGCTTTTATGAAGAGGTGCATGTGATAGCCGGGCATTGATGTTTGTATCCCATAGGTCTCTTCCAGTCCTTCCGATGTGCTGGGCTTCCATATGGAATGAAATGAATGAAATGTTTATTTTGAAAAAGATTTTTGTGTAAGAGAGGGGGAAGGAGGAAGACAGGTAGAGAGAGAGAAGGGCCATCAAACATAAGACACTCGTTTGGAGTGTTTTTCTGCATCTGAAAAACAAGCACTTTTCCCTAGATCTATTTATTATGACACTGTTTATCTAAAACCAATGGTTAAAAAGCAAACTGCACATTGTGCAAGCTGTAATGCAGCATATTGCAGCCTACTTAGCTCGCTAGGTTTGTACACCATCAAACCAGAAGGTGATCCAGTTTCTTTTGTAAGTCGAAGTGTCTGCATTTTTTTGAGCTTGGAGATATGGCAGATGCTTTTCCTCCACCTCTGTTGCTGGTTGCATCTGTAGCACTTGGGTTCTGTGGAGTATCCCAGAATGCAGCTATGCAGACTGATAGATTTAAGGTGCTCAAAATAACAAGGGAAGAGAGGGAAGATGATTTTCGCTGCATAAGAGGAAGGCAAGATATTACAGCTCAGGGTAGTCAGTTGTACTGGCTGCTACTGTGTACGGCTGTGAGAGATGTGGCTTGAGGACAACGATTGCAGAAGGTGCCTTCACTTACCATGTCAGGAAGGGTAGGGGAAAATGACATTAAAAGCCAAATGGTTCCATGTGAAATAGGCAGCCATGTCACACCAAGCAAAATTTTACCAGCCTTGTCTTCTAGGTGAGGCATTTATTTCTTCATGCCTAGCAAAAACAAAACTCCTGATCCTACCACAAGTATTTGTACACTTCAGGCTGGGCAAGTCTGCAGCTGGAAGAATGTGAATACGCATGTACAGGCTTGATGGATCACTGTGAGAGTTGTTTCGTATTATTTAACACCCCCTCCCTTTCTTTTTCTTTCTTTTTCAAACAAAGTATTTTCTGAAGCTGAACATCAGTCCATCAGAGAAATCACTGTTACCCATCTTGCATAGCTTTCCAAAGAACTTATTTAATGTACCAATATTCAACCGTAACAACAAAGAAAATTGTGAACTGAGCTTTGTGTGGCCTCACAGCAATTTTAGGCAAGAAAAAAAGTACACCGATGCAATCAAAGTTAGGTACCTGGAATGGTACCCAACTGGAATGCATCCAGTTGGTAGGGAACACCCAGAAGAAATGAAACAAATGAATAGCTGAATTTTCTTATGTAGAAAATAGTCATGAGGCTGACTATACCAGCCATAGTAAAAAAAAAACCAAACAAACCCAAAACAAAATAACAAAACCAAAAAACAACACAAAACCCAAACAAGCAAAAATAAAACAAAGAAACACAAAAAACCCCAAACCTAAAAAAAAACCCAAAACCAACAAAACCAAGCAAACAAAAAAAAAAAAAAAAAAAAAACCCAAAACCAAATCAAACCAAAACAAAGCAAAAAAGCCAACAGTCCAGGGAAAACTATTTATTGCCAAATCCGTCATTGCTGGACTGGTGAGAGGCAGCTACTACGGAGGAAGCATACACGCCAGGGGACAAGTAACCCCTTATTATTTTGAAAATACAGGTTAGCTTCTTCTTGTTGTTGTAAGGATGTGATCCATGGGGCACCTGGTCATGTAAGCAGGTTTTGATAATCCCTCATGACTAACATGTTTCCCAACACAGTCCTTCATACTGTGGCAGTAAGATTTCTTGAGAAGGAAGGACATGCAATTATTGTGGAATATTTAAGTTTCTCATGTTATCTTTTACTGAAATATTGACCCACCTTGGCAGCACTGAAATATTTGAGACTTCAGGGACATACCATCAGTTTTTCCTGCCTGGTGGTCCTAGCTGCGTGAGTACAGAGGGACTCTGACTTTAGGGTCATGCTGTATGGCTTTCGCTCTCACATCATTGGTAATCTTCACCCCCTGCATCTCACTGCAGCTCTATAACTTCCAGCCTTAGCAGCGTTTCCATTCATGTGGTAATGGCAGGAGAGGCAAGGAAGTCTGACTTTGTCCTAAAAAAGTCATGGACCGTATTGGTTTTAAAATGGGAGCATTTTGAGTCATTACAAGTCCTTTGAGTCCTTGCTGGTGGGTCCTTTCCAACTTGAGATCTCTGATTCTAAGTTACTGCCTGTTAAAAATGTAAAGAAGACAAAAAGTCCCCAAATAAACTGAAAGTACTTCAAAAGAAATTATATGTTTTTCCTTCATGGAAAACCTCAGATAAGCGGTACTAATTCACTTTTTAAATTGAAATTTCCATTTTAGACATAAATTCAATCCCCTTCTCTGCTGAACTCAGAGCAAGAGCTTGTACACTGGCTATTGTGATCATTGAAGGCTATTGACCCTAGCTACCTGTCTTTTTCATTGTTTCCTAGGTTGCAGCCTCTCTGGATGTGAAGACTGTCATCCCTCCTATGGATGCAGTATGTGGGCCTTTCATATCTTCGTGCTTTACCAGAACACAAATAAAGCTGTGTCCTGGTTACTGGTTCTGGTTATCTAGACTGAACCATGAACTTAAGGGTCCCTCAGAACTAATTTCCAATTATTAATGAGGTTTACAGTTGATGGTTATAATAAACTTTCACATCAGCTGGTTATGGTAGATCTGGGACTCTTTTTTTTCTGTCTTAAGGGTTATGAGATGTAATATCAACTCCTTCAATCCTATTGTGGCCTAACTAGAAGAGTTTAAAAGCATGTTTGGTTTGCTTTCTTTCATGTTTCATATGACTACAATTGTAACTTCAGTTGGAGTAAGGGATATTAGACTCTGATGTAAATCATATTTCTTTTCTCTGTAATGGCCGTAATGGATCAATAATTCCATGGTGGCTCCTAATCAAATATTCTGATAATGTCCTCCATTGAAACCTATGGATATTTTTGTATGAGGCCGCTTTAATTTAGCTTTTATCCTTTATTACAATATAGTTGATAATTAAAATATAGTTGATAATATGTTGTAAGAAACTTTGATATCTTTGGATTAGAAGTTGGAAGTGTAACCATTATCTTTTACTTAGGGATTCACTTATAAGCTACGTAACATTATATCTGAAAAATTGCATAAAGGACAGGAACATATTTTTAATAAATCTGCTTCAGGAAATTTGAGATCAAAAGACAGGCTAGTGTGAAAACCTGACACAGCTATAGATATTCCAGAATCCAGAATGCTTGCTTTTTGTGTCTCATTATGCAGAATTATGTATAAAGTGAGGTACCTCCCCAAGGGATATCACAATGTCTGTCAGCTGGTGTTTGCTGTACACTGTGATGCTACTTTTGGAGGTACTAGTCTCTTAGGAGGACTTAATGTAACAGGGAGGCTTGTAGTAATTTCACAGGCAGACCAGAAATTTAAAATATTTAGCTTACTCTGAATCTCTAAACACCCTTCTAATAAATAGATTATCACAACTGGAGTCTCTTTTCTCCTTTTCTGAACCCATATGCTGGATGGGTGAACTTTGACAAAAGCCTGCATTGTAGTTGAAAGCCTTCTCTAGGCATTGTTATGTGAACAGAGGGCATAGAGTAAGTGTGTAACTGTGTCTCTTTTTTTCTTTCGAGTGCATCCTTGTTCATCAGTTATAATAACAGGTGGTAGTAGTTATGGGAGTGTGGCTGTTGTATGATGTTTGGAGTCCTGTGTATTTTCTGTTCCTTCAGTTAGGGTAAATGTGGCATTTTCTGTGAATGGAGATGGTTGAAGGTACTTGATGAGCTCTAGGAGTTGGAAGATGCTTCCATTAATTTACACCAGTATCTTTGTTTGCATTTCTATTGCAAAGCCTGCCTTATATGAAACTTTTTTATGAAATCTGCTTTTGTTACAGACATTGTTTATGCAAGGATTTGAGACAAAAATGGTGTCAGCTGGGTAAACCCTGTGCAAAACTTAAAGAAAACACTGAAATTTGCTAGAAACAGTGTTTTTGAAGGTCCCCTGCTACTAAAGAGTTTTAAATAGCCTTTTAGTAACCATAGAAAAATCTATGATTATTTACATAAAGCATTTCAAGCTCTTCCTATGTTATAAATTATGTGTGATAAGTAGGTATGTTAATGTTTGCAGTAAACCTCTTTATCATGGTAAGATAAAAGGAATATTTATAATTTCCTTAAAATGTATTTGGTTTTCGGTAGATAAAAGATCATGAAGTTATTCCTCTAAAGAGAACTATATTTCTTGCAGTTGTTAAACCACTATCCTTTGTATAAGAATGGTTAGCCTATTGAAGTGTTTCACCAATTCAGTAGTCTTTTTGGTTGCATGCAGATAAACTACAAATGAATGACATATATTTTATCTTTGGGAAAAAAAAGGCTGTAATTTTCATTTGGGGACACCATGTAAGCCTACAGTTTCCATTGTTATGTTTTTCTGATGGCTTTTTTATGGCTGAATTGTTATTTTTTAATAACTGAAACATCACAAGGTCATGTGAGCCATTATAATTTAAGAAGTTGAGGTAAAATACTATTTTCTGTATAAGTATCTGTAAATTTTGATGGACATAGATTTGAGCTTCTGCAGGATGGTCTATTGGTGGCTTAGGTATTAGCTTCAACATGTGTCTGATAGTTCAAGAATCTGATACTCTTTGTTCTGAGAAGTAACAGAAGCCTGAAAACACTGTCATCTCTTTTTAAAGATGAAATCAATTTTAACCTGCCTCCCTCTTTGCTGCAGGCAACCTTATTTTTGCAAGCCACTGTTGGGAATGGTATTTCCTCATGGAAAGGAATATTTTGTTCCATTTTGCTTTGCCTTGTTTTCTAAAGGACATCAGCTTTTCTGAATAAAAACCATTCAGTGCAGGCAGCTACCTGTAAAATATGATGGTGGGTATAACTGTGAGGGTCCTCCCAAGACGCTGGTAGAACTTCTGTGTAGCCTGTCACAGTCCTGACACTGCATTGTCATTTATCCCAAGCAGAGCAGTTGTGCTGATGGATAGGAAAAAGGTTTGAAATTTTTGCTTGCTGCTTTTCGTTGCTGTGTGTTAAGATTAGTGCTGTCCAAGTGACTGGTACTTACCTCTGCTGGGCCCTCCTGCACCTTACAGCTTTCAAAAGATCTGCTGTTTGATACTGACGTAATTGACACTATAAGTATTCTCTAAAAAATTCTTTTGAAATGAAAAATAAGCTAAATCTCTCAGGTTGGATTCTTTTACATAATACATAAAAGGTGACTACATATAATAATACAGTAGATGTGTTCACTCATTATGCTATAATTCATTTCATGTCCTATTGTGATGTGCCATTTTGTTTAATATCTGTAACTTGCTCAACTGAAGCACAAAAGTAGCAGAGCTGTAATGCAGCCATTCAGAGTGATAAAAGATGATATACTTTCCTTAAAGGAACAGTCTTGGTTTTCATCTAGTCTTGCTTGGACAAGTTACCTTTTACTTCCATGTACTTTTGCTTAGGGAGAAAGCCCCAGGTCTAGAGGCAAGATTAGGGTAAACAGTTAGGCTTTGTATTTGCACTTTTTAACAACTTTGCTCATATGGCTCTGCAATTAATACCTGGCGTATGAAAATGCTTTTGAAAAGTACCTTCTTTGATTCTAATATAAACCGTCAACCTTCCCAACTCTCCCCCTACACACACGTCCCAACATGTTTTAATTTTCACAGAACAACAACAACAACAAAAGGTATAAAACTGACTCTGAGCTTTGGTTTATTTTCTTTACAAACAAGTCAAACGTGAAGTACAGTGCAGGGTGGGAAGGGTGATAATAAAAAAAAAAACCCTTTTTCTCTCGTAAACTGAAATGTTGGTGAAAAAAGTACTCAAAAATATAATACATCTGTTATGTAAATATGTATCTGGAAATTCAAAGATACAAACATAGACATAATACCTGTATACAAAAATCTAGTTCTGCACTCTCCAGACAATAGCTGAATGTTCAATTGTAGTCAACAGCAAGGATAGATTCATGATGTTAAAAATAATTGTTATAATTGGACCAGTTGTAAGGCAACCAACAATCTTCAAAACAGTTTGATCCATCTAACTACTTGCCATGACATACTTGAAATACAGAATACAAAAGGACATTCACAGTTAAAGAAGGAGCTCTTTTTTTTAAGCCAAACATGACTGGAATGGGATTATTCTATTTATCTGCTCTTCTCTTTCTAATGTCCAAAAAAACCTGTCAAATGAATGTTTTGAAGCTGCCTTTCTTTATTAAACATTCTTTTTTTAAAATAAATACTGCAGACATGCCTAACTGTATGAAAGCCTCATTTGATCACTTCCCCCTGCAGTATTGTAAACAGTCATTTTTCAGTAGGCCATTTTAATGTGTTTTTTTGTGGTGATGGAAGCAGAGGAAGAAAAAGAGGAATCTGAACAGCACTTCTCTAACAGATTTTGCAGACATGTTCTTTTCTTCAGCAGTAGGAGAATGGAAAAATGCCATTTATCTGATCTTGTTGCCTCGTAATTCTTGCCAAAGGTCTTAGAGAGTAGCTTGAGGTTTTTCTCAGCATTCATACATCTACTTATTGATTATGATATGGTGTTCTGTTGCGTGTGTTCACCAAGAAACTTAACCTGAAATGCTTCTAGGTCAAATCAAATAATTCACAGAAACAGCAGAAGATCAAGAGCTAAGCCATGCAAAACCACACTTGTGGTACAAGTGGCTGGAGCTTAAGAGAATTGAATTTGGCTGCAACTACATGTGTTAACAAAAAGGTATTTCATTCACTTTCTTGTCCTTTTCTTCTACTGGGACAACAGAGACCTAATGATTGCTAGTGTTAAGTGATTAAATCAGCTTGAGTGGTTGTGAAAAAAAGCTGAGCAATCTTCCCCAAATATGGAAATATGCTTTAGAAGTCTGTCGTGGTTCAAACCCAGCCGGCAACTTGGAACCACGCAGCCGCTCGCTCACTCCCCCCCTTTTCCTTCCTCCCCCCGCTCCCGGAGGGATGGGGAGGAGAATCGAATGACTGTAACTCCCACGAGTTGAGATAACAGCTCTCCAGTAACTAAGGTATAATACAAACCACTACTGCTACCAATAATAATGATAAGAGGAATAACAAGGGAAAAGGACACAACCACTCACCACCCGCCGACCGATACCCAGCCCGACCCGAGCAGCGATCTGGGCCTTCCGGGTAACTCCCCCCAGTTTCTATACTGGGCATGACGTGCTGTGGTATGGAATACCCCTTTGGCCAGTTTGGGTCAGGTGTCCTGTCTCTGCTTCCTCCTGGCTTCCCCTCCTCTCTGGCAAAGCATGAGACTGAGAAAGTCCTTGGTCAGAGTAAACATTACTTAGCAACAACTAAAAACATCGGTGTTATCAGCATTGTTCCCAGACTGAAAGTCAAAAACACAGCACTGCACCAGCTACTAAGAAGGAGAAAAAATGACTGCTGTAGCTGAACCCAGGACAAAGTCACACTGAAATCCTGGTAATTTATCTTCTCAAAATCACAGGAGTTATGAGCATATAAGTAAGTCTCTCGCCAGATGTTACCAATAACTGGGTCATGTGGTGCAGCAGTAATCTGCCCATTGGATGATCAATAAAGAAATGTAACAGGTATTTTCTCTCTCAAATTGCTCTTCACCAAGAGAAAAAAAATCTCTGTTCCCCAGCTCAACTACTACTGCTTTCATACTTTTATATGCATTAAAAAAAACCTCAACCCAACCACCGAACCTGAAGCTATCCTGAGGTCTATTCCTTGCTAATCCACTATTTTCAGCCAGTATTGCTGGCTGTGAGAGACTGTTAAGGGATATGAAATGTGAGAGCAGGAAGAGGCTTTCCTCTGATAAGATGGACTGGGTGAGTGGGTACCTGACCCTGGTACCATTTGCTGCCACTTTCAAGGAGACCTTGAATTGCAGGAAGGCAACAGAGGGAGAGGATCATCTTGCAGCACTTTCAAAGCTTCAAAAGCTACTGCTGGCAGGTGTGCAAAATCTGTATTACACCATCTCATCCTTAATTTAGAGCTAAAGCATGTTTCCAAGAATGCGCTGACTGTTGCAGAAACCACCAGTACAACCCCAAGAAAGCTCCTCTCAGTGAAAGCAACCACAGTAGAGAATAGCTCCTGCTGTGGGCTTAAAATCAGTGCTGGCTGTCTGCCAAAGGGCAAATGTTTTTGGCAACTTCAAGAGAAGGATCCACAAAAAGCAAGTCTGTCACCACAAGAAAGACTAAAACTTGCACCTGAAAATATATCCTGGTTTGTGGAAAACCAATTAAATACAATCACTGAATCCTTTTAGTGTTTTTATTTTTATTTTATTTTATTTTATTTTATTTTATTTTATTACGTTAACAACATTTCAAAGTGTGAAAACTTTATTTTTGTTAATATGAAATAATGAGATTCTTCAGACTTACTCTAGGTCATGCCATATATTATGCTGTTTATATTATATGAAAATACTTAAAATACACACTGGAAGTGAAATAAAGAAAACGGTCCTTTACCTGTGCTTAGACTCCTACTAGTTTTATAACAAGTATTAATCACTTGTAAGAAATATTTCTCACGGTAGGATTTAATTAAAAGAAGGCAATCAAAAAGGATTCTTTCCAAGGCACCTGGTCACCTCAGTCCCATCAGGTTTACAGTGGAAAATCAACAGCTAGAGTACCTTACTAAATTGTGCTTTGAGACTCTCTCCCTCACTCTTTTTCCAATACTAGAATATAAAATGAAAAGGTAAATGGCTTCATTTGAGCATTTCAAAGCTTTTGGGCTTCAGAGATCCAACCCAACCTAAGCTGGTGAGACTTCCAGTATTCCTTAGGTGTTAACTTTACTGAATATTGTTGGGGCTTGCCTTTTTTGGTTTGTTTGGGTCTTGCTTTAAGATTTGTATGCAGCATTCCTATATTGCATTGATGATCTTTTCTTAAAGTCTAGTAGAGAATTATTAGACATTTGCATGAAGTTGACAGGCACTGACTTTGCTTTCTTTAGAAATCTGAGCTGTATCAGGCCACTTGTGTAGTCTGAAACCATGTTTTCATTAAAATTCAGTGTCTTTAAGTGCTTAACAGAGCTGTCAAGCAGGATGCATTCAGATATAGGCTGTATGTAGATAAATACAGCTCTGTGCAGTTCTTGATGGCAATGATATTCCTTCTGACTGCTATCTCAAAGAAACAGATTAGATAGCTTGGATTTCTTACACATAGAAGCATGAGTCAGCTTTTGGGGCGTCTCATGCCAGGCATGTCCCTAGTCTGCTGTGACTGCCTAAAAGATTTTGATATTTTTTTTCTGTTTAGGTGTCAGTTTTCACTGAACAAGTTAACGTGTCTTTCAGCCTTTCTGATGGCTGCTTTTGCTTTGGCTATTGGCAAAAGTCATAAGGTTTTTTAAGATATGAGCTTTTTGATATGATTCATCTCTACCACCTAGTCCTTGTTCATCCAGTTCATGTTTACAATGGTGTTTTGGTTTTTTGTTTTGTTTCATTTCATGTTTTGTTGTCTTCTGAGATCTGTATACCATGCAAATCATATACCATGTTTATGAAACTACTATGGGGTTTTTTGGTTTTTTTTCCCCTCTTTCCACTTTCAATCTTTGGAAGCTTCCAGGCCCTATTCATTTAGCAGTACAATAAACACAGATTACTGCAGGATCCTTGATGAATGTTTTTTAATGCTTCAGGAAATCTGATCATCAAACTGGCTACAATAATTAGATAGAAGAAGGCATGCTTATGGTAGGTGAAGTTCATAATACCAGTTGATAAGAACTCTGATTCAGACTTTGAAACTTGGGTTAGTCTTTACTACAAAATGTAGGCTGGAGCTGTGTGAAGCAGATGGGTGTAGGAGGGAATTCTGTTTGTCCCATTCAGACTGGGGTTTCCAAGCTAATTACAGCCTGAACCTTCAAGTCAAAGGCTGCATTAGATGATATATTTCTAGACTGGCTGAGATCTAATTTATATCAGCTTTATGACATCAAGAATAAAATTATTACTCTTCCTTTTAGGTCACCCTTCTTTTCACTGCTACAATTTGTATGAGATTGTAATTATAGTATTGTTGACTAAAAGTGTGTGTGTGTTTCAACTGTGTGGAACAGTTTTAGATTTTCTAGGACTTTTGCCTGGTTCTTTGGTTCAATCTTTCTGCTCCATCTGTTGCAAAGCGAAAGAGTGAGTGAAACATTTCAGACAAGATTTGTGTCTTAGACATCTCAGTCCTGTAATGCAGTGGCACTTGAAGTTCAGGTGAGCCTGAAGTGATTTCAGTTCTAAAACAAAAGTCTGGTCTCAGTGAGAATCATTAAGTAACAGAACTTTCATGTTATCTTGGATAAAGAAGAGAGGAAATTTCTTTATGTTGGAAAAGAACCCCATATTTTTGGTGTTATATCTGTTGTAATAGAAGAGGGTTTGTACTGTTGTGTTTTTTTTTTAATAAGAGTCAGCTTCAGGAAACCACGCAAGCATATATTTTGATCTTTTTCTATCCAGGGAACATCTGTACTTTTAAGTGAAGGAAGGTTTTATACGTTCTAGAAAACTTTTATATAACACTCTATTTGCTTGGCGATTACATTTGTTCCTTGTTAGTGTATTACAATGCTTGCATACCTTATATAAATATTTATGTAACTCCTTTCTCAAAGTGGGAGAAGGTGAGATATAAAAATCTCCTGAAACTGAAAAGAGAGATTTTACTTTACTCCTTTATATTTGGAAATATATCTCAATTTATAATGTTCCACAATGTGAGTATTAAGAGAAGATATATTCAAGATTTGATTAGTTTCCTGAAGGTCCTCTACTCCCAAGACACCAGTGATCAGCTTCCTATTGTTAACTTTCTTAGTATGAAGACTTCTTTGTATTCAACAGCTCTTTGGAGTACTTACGTGATATAGGTGGCTGAGGTGATTAAACTGTATGGTCCTGAATGCTTATCAACACTGGTGTTCTTGGGATTGCCAAAGTCAAAAGCAAATGGATGAGCAAAAGTGCTGAAACCTTGTCTAGTACTTGTATAAAGTGTGACATTCTGGGAATAAAGTCAATTTTTTTCTGATTTGGTGAATAACTCTAGATGCAGTTTTCAGAGTTCAGAAATCTTAATTTATTTGAATTGCAGCCCTGTTCTTTTTCAGTTTGGGAAAGTATTCATGACTGTTAAAACAAGAATGAAAAATACGGGCATCGAGCAGATATTACTTTTGCCTGCCAGACTAAGAATTGGCTAACACTGAACACACCTCTGTGTAGTTCCTACAGATAATGCAGTATTTCTGAATAAAAACAGTGTGGTTTGAATCTTAAGAGTTTTAAATATTTAGATAAGTAAATGGGCTTTGTAATTCTTAGTATAGATTCAGATGGGCGTATTATTCAAATAGTCTGTTTATTCATTTTCTTATTCAGTCTATGTTCACTTAACATACCTTCAAAATATTGCATACTACTGAAGTAGCTTTTGGAAAATAGCTCCCGCTGAGGACACTGTACCCCTGCTTTGTGAAAATCGTAGTATTTCCAGAATAAAGTAAGATAAATAAACATTCAATTCCAGAAATGAGTGCCAAAGGAGGTATCCTGCAGTAACTGCTCCAGTTGTTTGTTTTTTTTCCACTTCTTCCAAAATAGACAGGCCTCTGCTTTTCTCCAAGTGAAGACTGGTCAAAAGCATGTCTAAAGGATCCCAATATTTCTAAAAAATGATAGAGTCCAGCAATGCCTTTGTTAGAAGCTAACAAGAAGTTGAGTATGGATATTCAAATTCACAGACATTTTGCACCATGCTCAGCTACTTCTTTGGTAAGAAGAAGTCTGTGTTTCTAGTAAAACATTGGTCTGAGACCTGGGATACAGCATTTGCTGTAGCTGGTGCCAGGAATTTCCTCAAGCAGATTGCTCAGGTCACATTTTGGCAAAAAACAAGCAGATTTATGTCTCAGTGATTGCAAGACACGTGTTTCATGGAACAGAAAGAATAATCCCACTGCTACTTAACTTCGCATGTAAAAAGCAAGAAAAACCACGAACCCTTTTATATCCCCCTTTTTCTGCATGGTCTACTTGCATTGTTAGCTTTCCAAGACAAGTGTTTTCTTTCTGTGGAAATACATCCTTTTTGTAACATATCTCTGCCAATTGGTTTATGCTATCAGCTGTCATCACTGGCTCCCTAGCAGTCCTAACTTTTCCCTGCAATTTCTTGGAGCAGCTGTTTGGGTGAGTATTCTCTAACCTCTTTCAGCCAAATGACAGAAAGACCCACTATTGAGCCTGGGTTTTGTAGTTAATTTGGGTAATTTAGGTTCAGATGAGCCTGTCATCTGGGAGCAGCAATGTCATCTGGCAACATGTAATACTGAGAAGCAGGGAGTGGTTGCAACTTCTGTTGGCACAGCCATGATGTTTTATGGGTCCAGTGTTCTCTCAACAAAACAGTGTAGCTCTTTGTAATGAGCTATTTGTAAAGAGATACTCAAATAATATGGCTATAGAAAGATCTGTCATGCTTTCTTTTCTATTGGTTGTTCTGCCATTAGGTGAGTGAACTAGTCTTGGTTTTCTTTGTTGCATTTATGAATTTTTTTTTTTCTTGAATTTTCTGTTGTTTCTTTTTTACATTTGAATGTTTGTTTGTTTGTTTGTTTACAGTATACCTTTTACTTAGACACACGAGATTTTGGCAGAGTTACACGTTTGTTATTTTTGAGCACTTACCCAGAGTATTTTATATCTCAAATAACATACATATAATTTTCTGCTTTAAAGCCGTAAGAAGTTGTTTGTCAGTCAATCAAAATAAAAATGTCAGAAATACTAGAATTTTATTTTCATGACTGAAGCTGCCAATCCCTCTTCAAAGTAATATTACATTTTCAGTCTTACTAGCTTTCTGTTTTACCACTGAAAAATGTAATTTATACAGAAAAGATATTTAAGAGCAAATTAAGTTTGTCTATTTATGTTCCGAAAAGTCAGGAAAACCAGATGCAGCATGTAGAAGACCTCAACCCATAAACAGTCCTTGCTGCAGTTATATCCAGATTTAAGATCTACTTTTCATGTGGATCTCCATTTCCATTCTTATTTGTATTATTAGCTTTCAAAATGGGAAATTAATTAAATGATTTCTAGTAGGTGTGGGGAATAGATAGGTTGCTCTTGGTTTCTTTCATTCATTCCATCTGTCCTGAGCCAGATTCTCATCTCATTCTCCAGCTGAAGTTCTTTGCAAGAATTGGTTTGAAGATGCTGTTGTTTTTTGAGCTTATAATAGACAAGGTCCGTAACATTTTTGCTTCTCACTTACAAAGTTGCTGTGTAAGATCTGAGCGTAGTCATCTGCTCTCAAGTTTTCCACCAGCCTTAGCATTCCAGATGGTGATCTATACATAGTCTTGGTTGGCTATCACCACAGCCTTTTTGGTATTGCCAACTAAAAATCATCTTTAGGCAAGACGTGTTGAAAACCTCTGATTATCTCTGTGCATTTTGCTCCATATTCTGTTTTAATGTTGACAAGGCATCGCTGTTGCACGTTTTCAGTTTTTAGGTTAGATCAGGCAGCTGCTTCAGACATTTCTCACTTGTCTCAATACATTCTTTGCTGTTGGAATTTGGTTTTGTTTAGAATTTTTTGACAGTTGATCTTATTCTTAACTTATTCCCATTTACAATTTTTGGCTTTCTTACAGTTACCACTCACATACAGACATATACATGCAGTGCTTAGCTTTGAGGGGATAACTTTTGATTTTAATTCCTTCAAACATGTACTATATTTTGCATCATCTGTTGTTCTTTGTGAAGTTACCAAACCTTTACAAGATGTAGCATATGCAGTTTCCAGATCCTTCAGCTATTGCTCTTCATGCGATTGATTCCCGTCTACTCTAGTCTGGGATTCCTCCACATTAAAATGGTGATGCTAACATGTACTCAAGTGTTCGGTTGGCATCAAGTGTACACTGCATCACGGCTGTAAGGCTTTGGAAACACAGGGTTGGGAATGGTAACCTACAAAAAAAGAAGCTGAGAGCATAAGCCATGGCCGTGGAAAAGAGGTGGCTTCCAAAACATACAGCAAGTCCTTTCCAAGTGGTGGGTGGTGATGCTCAGCTCAGCTCTGGCCTGGTCATATGAATAGCCAGAGAGATATAATGGTGCTATTTAGAAGATACTTATGCTAATGTTGTCTTCACAGTTAACAGGCTAAATCTGCCAACAACAAAGACTTTTAAATATTTACTACTTTACTTCTAAGGCAATCATTTCTGACAAGCTAGGAAGTAGCATTAAAGCGCTTTGGAAAATGGTTTATAATCCTCTTATATTTATCACTCGTATTTCTGGGGTCAAAGATGATGTCATTTTTCAGCGATTGCCAGCAGCCATATACTCTGAAATTACACATAGCGCTAATGGAAACCTTTATTCATCAAAAAAATCCAGGTTTTTGGGTTTTTTTTTTTGCAAGTGATTTCTCTACATGATCTTCCAGAATACCATTGTGTCTTTCATAAATTAAATACTAAATATTAATCCTTTTAGTTTTGTTAATTGTTGAAGAACTGCATAGTGCTACTGTTTCTGTCCTCATTTACTGTTTTTCCAAGCAGCATGAGAGGATGCTTTTAAAGGATGCATGGGCCCAATATATTATCTGTGTCAAGATTTTTCTTTATAATCATTCATTTCCACTGTTAAAAAGGGATTATGGCAATGAGAAAAGTATTGATTTTAAAAACATCAGTAAGATGTTCTTTGTAGGAAATATAACAGGATGTGAAACAGTGAAGCAGACAAAATTCAGCTGCAAGATCTCTGTTAAGCATAGCACCTAAGCATACACCTAAAACACTTTACAGTCTGCTTAAAGTTAGACATGTACTCTAGTGTTTGTTGAATCTGGTTTATGATACTGTCCTGGGTTCAGCTACAGCAGTCATTTTTTCTCCTTCTTAGTAGCAGGTGCAGTGCTGTGGTTTGACTTTCAGCCTGGGAACAACTCTGATAACACCGATGTTTTTAGTTGTTGCTAAGTAATGTTTACTCCGACCAAGGACTTTCTCAGTCTCATGCTTTGCCAGAGAGGAGGGGAAGCCAGGAGGAAGCAGAGACAGGACACCTGACCCAAACTGGCCAAAGGGGTATTCCATACCACAGCACATCATGCCCAGTATAGAAACTGGGGGGAGTTACCCGGAAGGCCCAGATAGCTGCTCGGGTCAGGCTGGGTATCGGTCGGTGGGTGGTGAGCGGTTGTGTCCTTTTCCCTTGTTATTCCTCTTATCATTATTATTGGTAGCAGTAGTGGTTTGTATTATACCTTAGTTATTGGAGTGCTGTTATCTCAACCCGTGGGAGTTACATTCCTTTGATTCTTCTTCCC
>NW_009944104.1:0-12635 GCF_000696875.1 Nestor notabilis
CTCGGGGGGGGGAACGGGCCGAGCTGTGCCTCCCCCGGGTCCGTAAACGAGCAGTTTTTTCCATGCATCGTGCGCTGCGTCAGCCGGGATCGCACAGGTAGTGCCCAGCCTTGTGCGTGTTTTCATTGCGACTTTCCCCTCGGTTACTGTATACCTGGATTAATGCGGCGCGCCGGCCAAGACGGTGAAAATTAGCCCTGACATTTGTTCCGTCATGCTGTCTGCATGTAACACAAGTTGCTGGCCAGGGAATGATAATATTTAATAACTTCTTAGCCATGGTTGTTATTCTGGAGTAATTTCAAACGCGCTGCATTTAAAAATGTTGCCGCCTCCAAGAATGTTGATATGCTAAAAATGAGGTCTCAGCTTATCGTAGAATCGCAGAGTGGTTTGGGTTGGAAGGGACTTTAAAGACCATCCAGTTCCAACCCCCTGCTTTGGGCAGGGAACTTGGTGCTTAGCTCTGAAGTTTAATTTTTTTGCAGTAACTGAGTGGAAGCATGATGTTCTGCACAGCTTTTCACTTCATTTCACAATTTTTTTCTGGAACTGTTGCTTAACTAGAGGTTTCCGTAAAGAGTGTTACATTACAGTACATAATCTTTCACTTTCTGAATGATTAAACACAAATATTTAATCTTGGCAAGTGTCTGTGGTGGTTTTGGGAAACTAATTGAGTTAGTCTAGCCAAGGAAGGTCGAGGGGGAGTAAATGGATTATTTCTGGTTTGTGTGTTTAGCATACAAGTCTGACTTTGTAAGTCTCCCATTTCTCTCTTCCTTCTTTAAAGAAATCATATTTAGAGTATTGGTGAAACTCTGTCTCGCTTTTAGGTTATTGAGGAGTCTGTAAGTTCATTTAAAGTGAACATGAAAGTGGTACTGTCTCTAGTAAATGAAGTTTTCTAGGGGTAGTCATGACTTGGCATTGCAATTGTTTCAGTATCAGAGAAAGAGCACTAGAGTTTTTGTGGTTAGCTTTTGGGGAAGGGGAAAATTGCATGGAGCCTTAAAGACAAAAGAAAAAGGTTAAGTTTCTGTACAGCCTTGTGTGATGTCGATGTATAACTTGTTCTAGAAACATTAGGGTCCAGCTGGATGAGGTACTTCCCTCAAGTTTATAAGCAGCTCCTCATCCTTTGGAACAGGCTTTGCCCAATGGCCTCTTCTAAGCAGTGAATTTACTAGAAAGTAGCACAAAAAATAAGATCTATTTGTGCAAGCAGAATGCCAGAAGGCACGAGGACCAGTTTGTAAAATAAGGGTTACTTTGAAATGTTTTTCCCCTATTAAGGATGTTCATATGTGTGAGTTTTCATACTTTCAGTAGCAGCGTGGTTGCAGGTCTGCATTTCTGGCGAACAGCTTGTTCTATATGCTTTACTTGTAAATAACACCACTATGGCCCTTAATGGTATTTCTATATGCATTAACAGCAATATTGGCAATTTTGTAGCTATGTGGCCAGAGTTAATTATTAGTTAGTAAAAGCACAAATATTGACATAGCTTGGTGCATACTATAGGGCTCAGGTGAGCATGGCTGATTCAGGTCAAGCATTGGGAACAGTGTAAACAACCTGGTCCTGTTTAAGATACGTGCTGGAAAGAGAAAGTAGTGAGGCAGGGGTAGGGCCAAGCTGGTGCTCTGAGGAGAATGGGGTTGCCTTGGGAAGGTGCCTAACTAATACTACTGTTCTGTGTCACTCTTCCAAAAGAATTGTGGGCACCACCGTTCAGTCTGGCAATTTTTAATCTACAGTAAACCCTTGAATCTTGCATTCAAGGGTTTACTAATGTCTAAATTCCTGCTGTAGTGTGTGATAGCGAGAAAAAACTGTCTTGTGACTCTTCCATAAAGGAAGATGGTATCTAGACCGAGCTGAATAATGATAATGGGATTTGTTAATCTTGAGGTTTTAAAGCTGGAAAAAGAAATTTGCAGCATCACTTAAATATTCAACATCCCTTTTTGGTTCCCATCCTACGTCCTAGCAACTGAATTAGAGTTAATTTTGCAAGTCATAGTAGGTTGCAATGCTTTTTATAACAGTGGCTGTAGAAACAGTTGTGCTCATGGAAAGGAGAAAGTACAACAGCTACTTAGTAAAAACCCTTCTCAGCCTTAAATCTCTGCTGAAATGAAGACTTGTAGGGAGTCTTCTTTCCCTTCATTGTCCTTTAGTCAACTTTGACCTTAGTTTTCAAATATGGTGTCGGCAGGACTAAAAGCTTGGAGGATAAATTGTTGCACAACTTATGCTGGATTAAAAAGAAAAAAAGTCAATGTAACCTTGTTGAAACATAATGTTTGGGGTATTGGTGATTTCCAAGTATCCTGCTGTCTGACAGAAGGTTCAGTAGCTCAGCTTTTGATACATCTGTAGCTGTGGATTTAAAGGTATTTGATCTGAAGATGCCTGGAAAGAACTGTGATACTTCTCAGAAGGAGGCAGAAAGGACCAAAAAAAGACACCAAAGTAATTTCTATTTAAGTGCCTTAACAAGACAAGATGCAGTTTACGTGGATTGGTGTATTTCCAGTATGATTCTCTTGTTTGTTAAAGTATTTTAATCGGGCTTTCCTGTGATGTAATAACATTTCTTATTTTTTTTAATGCTGACTCTCAAAAATCCCCAAACAAACCTGCCCAGCCTGCCCTCCCCTTCAGAGTCCCCCAAAACTAAACCCTGTAAAGATCCCGCACCTTTGAGGAAAGTTTAGGTTGAGCTTGCACAAGAAGCAAGGGTAGAGGAGTGGTTTATAGGGCTGAGTTGTACTTATCCCTCATCCTTCTGCTGTAGACTCACTGGGTGGTCTTAGGCAAGAGCACAGAAAAGGCCCTGCATCTATTCCCTTATGTATCAATTCCATATATAAATAATCTTTGCTACTGTGAGCACAAATCATGATAGAAATGTTATGTCATACTAAAAGCCATAAATCCTCTGCAAGCTAAGCCAGTTATGCCTTGCTTTGATTGAGGCAGGTAGGAGGAGAATATGTATAAACAGTGAATGTATTATCACTGTTCAACTATTTCTAACAGTGGTAAAGACCAAGTAATTACTTAAAGTGAACAAGGTGTTTTGCTATATTGTGTAATAAGCTTTGGGTATTTTCTGCTGTTCTTCAGTTCTTTGCCTGGTCTGGAAGCTTGGTCTGTCACTGATGTGAAAACACTCTGCTCGTGTATGTACGTTTATAAAGTGCCCCCACAGACTATAGAGTCAAAATTAAAACATACAGTGAAGGCTACATGAGTCAGTGATGCTGAGAGGTTTGATCTGTAGCGGTCATTTTAGTAACAGTCTATGATGCAGAAGTAGTCATTGGTACTTCCCTAAAGAGCTCAGAAACAGCACCAGGAGGAAATTGTGGAGGAGAAGTGGAAATGAAAAACTTCAGAAAGTGATAGTGCTATTCTTTTAAATGGCATATTTTTACTTTTTCAAAGTGTACTTTCATGTCATGTCTTAGATTCAGGGTTATTGTAGAGGCTGAAAGAGAATGAAATTGAAATAAGCAGTAACAGGGGGTGGGTGGGTATGTGTGTGAAAGAAGGAGGAACTGTGGTATAAAAATAGGATGTGAAGAGTAAGGAGGAGTGTTAGAAGTAAGTTAGTCAATGATATCCTCACTACTTAATTTTTACTGTAAATTTTGACTGTGTTAGAAATATACTTAGTACCAATTAATCAAATTATTTCAATTTAACCATCTAAAATAAAAGTGGACAAGCCAAAAGCATGTGTTGTAAGTTGCATATACATATATGCAAAGGAAAAAGTCCCCAGAGGAAACCCTCTCTTTCGTGTTCAAGCATTATGCAAACAAAGAGAAAAGGGCATAGTGGGCTGGACTCTTCAGTTTTGGTTTTGTCTTGAGCTTCAGCAGAAACCTGTGGGTTTAAGGAATTATTCTCAGTTGTACAACCAAGATCAGGAGCTGGTCCAGCCCTGGTAGCTTCCGTATGTCAGCAAGTTTGTCTGTGAGATTTTGACTATAAAATGACAGTGAAAAAGGCAATGCTGTCCATATCCTGCAAGTGCAAAAGTGATCAGGCTCAGCAGAGCGCTATCAGTTAAATCCCAGTACAGGAGCAGTGTTCTAACAAATTGTGTAACTTTGTAGTTACCTTGTTTGCTGAACTGTTCAGGACAGTGAAGGCTTCATTCTGTAGAGCACCAGGGGCAAACCTGTGAGTTTTGTGAGTGCTTTTGCCCTGACTTGGTAAACTCCAGCCTTTCTTTTAAGGTTATGGTTGTTTCATAATTATGGTCCAAAAGATGGGGAGGGGGGTTTTTAGCTATGTTT
The DNA here is from genome assembly GCF_000696875.1 of Nestor notabilis. Taxonomy (NCBI): domain Eukaryota; kingdom Metazoa; phylum Chordata; class Aves; order Psittaciformes; family Psittacidae; genus Nestor; species Nestor notabilis. Next base: position 4,320 of record NW_009944104.1, read on the forward strand.
GCTCTATGTTACAAAGAGGTATCTTGAACTGGCTTTGGTCCTGAAGCCATAGTTACCTTAACATATCACTGCATTTCAGCTAATTTACTGTGATATTGAGGGGATACCCTAATATTGCTTTGTATTGCTTTGCTAGGTAACCTACCTAGGAAACGATCACGTCAATGTGTGTTTGTTGGTAGATGTATTTGTAGCTGAACTGGTAGCAGTACACTCACAGTTGGGTGGGTGTTTTTTCTGTGGGGTGGATGATGAACTTTTTGCCAACTGGAAGTAGAGATTTGCTAGGTAAGGGAGATATTAGTCAGTGTTACCTCTCCATTATACCTTCCCAGTGTGGTGTAGATCATCTGCAAACAGCAATTGCAGTCCATGTCATCCACTCAGTGTATATAATCTGCAGCATGGCTGGGTCCGAGTTTCTTATCTCGCAGGACATTTTTGCTGGCTAGAGAGAAAAAAAGAACATCAAATGTTTTAAGTCACAATTAAAGTGTATTTTTAAATGCAGAAAAAAAAAAGATATCAGAAGCAATTCCCACTTCTCATTCCATCCACCACACCATAAATTCAAAGTTTTAAGAATGGCTTCAAAACTAAACTGAGGTTGGCCTGTGTGTCTAAACACAGTGGGGTGAAAGCAGGCCACTTCTGTCACTCTTAGTTGATGCAGTTTGACATTTTCAGTGACAGATTTTGGATTTGAAGCTCACTATTGGAAGATTTGCTGCTTTCATTTGCCTTTATCTACTGTGCCAAGGAAAACAGAACATTCTGTTTGGGGGACTTCTTTTAAAAAGTTGCTGTATAATAAGTAGTTACAAAAAAATATGGACTAGCTGCCCTCCTGAACTGTGTTTTGGATGGAGTAATATTTACATTTTATAGTGCTTACCTTGGCTTCCCTCCCCCTCATTTGCTATAAATTGTTTTCTGCATCCCTTCCTACAGACGCAGTTGTACTTCAGAAATCGTTTCCATCCTTCGGTTGTGCTTTTTGGCCATAAATACTGTAATCTAGAAAGAAAAGTGGAAGCTTTAAAACTGTCTGTGTTAAGATTTGTCTCTGTCATGATTCTCATGGAGTATTTAACATTTCTTTCTTGAGTTTTTGTAGGCAGGATTAGATACCATGGGATTTTGCTGTGGCACAACTGTAATGAATGCCTAAGCAGCCTGTGCCTTGTTAGACCCTCCCCCCCAGTAAATGCTTAGCTTTTATTGAAGCTAGAAAGAATGATGAAGAACAAACAAATGGAAGACTTGGTGAGTGATGGTGGAAAGTACAGAAGATGTAGAAAATGCCTGGTCTTTCCCTCAGGGTGAAGTCTATTCCTTCCTGCCTTCATCCTGCCAGTTATTCTCTCTAAGCTTTGATACTCTGATGGCCAGTTCTTCCTTACTGACTGCAGCGATCCCAATGAATCTAGATTAGCCTCTAAATTTAAGCCTAATTTTTCTTTCTTCCTAGCCATTGCTGAACAAATATGCTTGTTCCTCGGTTCTTGGCCTGCGTTCCTATTTTGTGGTCCCAAACTCACAGTCTTGTGTTCTGTCCCTGTGCTCTCATCCAGCACTTTTATGTTTCCTGGGCACCTCTTAGAGAACCTTTGTTGTTAAGTTTTTGAGCTCTTTTGATTATCTCCTCAGCTGTTTGGATCAGAGTGTGTTAACCATGAGTTGGTAGAGATGATTGTGAATGGGCCCACAAAACACTTGGAAGTGATTCCAGCCCAGGGATGTAGGGGCAGAGCAATGTGGGTTTCTCTTGTTTGGGCTCTTTTTAATATGCCACTATGTTTCTTCATGCTAGGACTACTATTGATGCAGCACCAAAGGGAGCTTAGTAGGGGCTAGTTGCTTCTTATTGATCACTGTGTTGTCTAACGTTATTGAGTGCAGATGTATGCAACAACAGGGCCTAAAAAGCAACACAGCTTATCATTTTAGCCCTGTCTGTTAGCAACTTTCTCTGTTGCTGTCCTTTGTTTAACAGTAGGAAATGTGAAGAGAAAGTATAGGCAATGTCCTACTAAAAAATGCAAGTGCTCTGAGGTCTGGTTTTCTTGGGGTAATAATGTAGGTCCTTTGCACCTTGTTTCTTGAAAAAGTAGATCTTTTACTTGATGTGGGAGAGTAAACTAGTTGTAGATATGTTCTACATATGCTGCAAGTACACTGGCAGAGTTCTCACTGTGTTCCTTGTGATGCCTAAATGTGTACTTTTATTTTTCTTTCCTTTAACTTTCCTCATCGGCTTTCCAGATGGCTGACTGGGAAATATGTTATTTGAAGTGTCCATGGGGAAATTATTCCTGTTAATGCTGCTCACTTCTTAGACGTTTTACAGCTCTGCTTGAGGTCTGCAGGTGATTCCTAAAATTATGATTTCTGACACTCCTGGAAACTTTATATTACAGATCATGTCATTGGACAAAAATATGTATTGCTACAGCTCCGTGCTCTTGTTGTAGTCTGTGTAAAAATGTTCAAAGTCACTTGCTGGAGGGTAGCTGACTTCGGCTGGTACTAGTCCTGTACTCTGTGTGTAAAGGACTAGTACCAGTGCTGTATGGATTAGAAAGACTTGCACCATGGGCTAGATTTGCTCTCCAGGCTGTTACTCCCCACTCCTTCCTGTAGGAGTAATGCTAACAGTACTGATAGCTTCTGCATGATCTGAAATCAATTGTCTTGTATGTTGGGGTAATGAACAGAACCTTGAACTTCTGATAATCTAGTGTAGGGGTTTTTTCCCCTTCAGAGATGTTTCTTCCCAGCCTTGCTTATGTTACACTTTGTTTTCTGAAGTCTTCTCGTGATAGTCTTCCACATCTGAAGAAAACCAGTGAATTATGGCTGTAAGTGGTAAGAGGACTGTCACAGTAGCTGCAAGAATGGGGAATTGGAATGAGGTGGCTAGATGGAAGAGTACATGTGTATTGCTGGTTGTGGAATAAGGAGCTGTGTAAATATCAGTATCTTACAAAGAGGAACAATGTTTTGAAGTAGACTTGGAAAGGTTATTGAGCCAAATGAGCACTTTGATAGCTGGCTAATGCCTGTGGATAGGCATGGAAGGTATTTATCATCAGAAAACAGTGGAAGAGTTGAAATAATTTGAAGTGGCTGCCTCAACTATTCTTTGGCTTATTTTCTTTTTTAAAGCACTAAATGTTCTTCACGTTCTTAATATATCAATGCAGCATAGAACTTGATGTTTTGTTTCTTAATTTTAAAATCTGGTTTCATGCACTTTTTTAATACTTAAGTGACATGCAGCGTTGCCTTAGCAAGTGAGTCCTACAGGGATTCACAGTGTTCACTTAATGGGAGTGGAGTGAGCAGCAGATGTAACTTTCAACAAATGTGTACGTTGTTTAATCTTTGTTTTTACTGTTTCTATAGGGAATGAAACTTTAACAGGAAGTCTGTATTAAAGCCGGGCTGACAGCAAGAGAGGCAAATGGTAGAAGCAATGCCCTGATGAAAAGGTAGGGAACAGATCGGTAGAGTTTTCAAAAGGCTTGTGTTCTGACTTGAGAATTCCCGTGATATTTGAGGTGCTTTTGCTTAGTTCCCAGGATTGTTTGCTTGTTATGAAGGGAAACGGGGGAAAAGGCTCGTCTGTAATTTTGCCAGTTGACTTCGGAAGTACAGGGATGAGGCGAAGTTTTTTTCCCTGTGTAGCTGCAGTTATTCTCATGTTCTTGAGACCCTTAAGCTCATGTGATTTGTGCAGTGTCATGGCTGAGAAATGATTCTGGGTAGCTATAGCAGGACTGACTGATCCAGTTAACTTCATTTTGCTCTTGCATGACTAGTTCTACATTTCTGTGTGTTGGCAGTGTACTTGAATAGGATAATACAGTAGCACACACATGAGACTGAGACTCCAGGAACTGTTAGAGCTTTAGTGGCAATTTTTGAAAACTGGTCACTGCTTTGTGTGTTGGTCTGCTTTTCATGTGCCTTCAAAGGAAGGAAATACTTGGAATGTGTTTATATAATGAATGCTTAAAAAAATAAATCACTATTTTTAATAAAGCTTTGAACCGTTAAAAAAAAAAAAGGTGTGGTGCAGAGCCCCTGTGCTGGTTTCCAACCTACGCTAGGAGAGCTTCACTCCTTGTTTACAAACCCATCATCTCTTTGGAGCCAGGCTAACAAAGTAAATTGTCACCTGCTTTAGACAGCATAAGGATCTAATAAGGAACTCCAATTAATAACTGATTTAATATTCTCAAAGGAAAATGCAGGAAGGAATGGGAATGAAGACAAGATTAAAAGATTAGAAGGCAGTGGTTGTATTTGTCTGCCAGAGGTGGACTGCTGAAAATGTTTTTATGGAGTTGGATGGTCCTTACCACCGTCTTTCACAGGACATGAATCTCTTGCACATGTATAAAGCACAGAAGTAAATCCTTTTTGCTATCTAGGAAAGCTGGCTCCTGGAAAGAAGCTGGCACTGCTAAAGCTGTTCTGGTCTGCAGCCCACTTACAAGATACCTTGACACAGTCTGTGGGTAGGAGCAGGCTGTATGGGTTATATCAGTACTTTTTTCCTTGGAAATGGTGTAGTACATCTATAGTAAACTCTGTACTTCAGGAGCATCATGCTTGTTACTGCTGCACAGATGGAATATACAGGACATCGCATTAGTTCTGGTCATGTGATGAGGAAAAAGCTGATGTGTACATCCCTCTTATAGTGTTTGAATGAAAAACGTGATCTGTTCAGAAAGCTTGGACACTGATAGAGTTGTTTCATCTGGAAATACGTGAGCTGGTATAAAACACTGGCACTAGATCCACAGTGTTAGATCACAGATCTTGTTTTTCAGATTAATCTCTTTTGCCCAGTTGCTATAATGCCAGCACCTATAAATTGCAGCAGTGAAAACAGAAAACTATTACTTAAAATTTCCTAAGTGGTTGTGAAGCAATATGATGCTATTAAAAAATTAAATTGGATAAACAATCAAACTGAGCTTACCCTTTGTCATTCAGCAGAGTAATCAAGCCGAAGAGTGTGTGGATCTGTGGCAGGATTATCTGATTGTTTCTCCTGCTCCCATATGTTTAGAAATCCCCAAAAGCCCTCTGTTCTCCCACATCTATATAGCCATGATCTGCTAAGTATGTGTTTAATATTGTCTTACAAGTCAGTTTGCTATTTGCAAGGGTGTTTTGTTTCTTGCCGATGTTTATGGTATTTAATTTCTAGTGGTATTAATTATATACAGTCTATTAAAAATTATTATCATGAGATGGCTCAAAGACATGTTTCACTTATTTCCAGGGACTTTTGTAAGAGGTTATATTTATGATGCCATGGTGTTGTTTTCAAAGCGCAGCCTTTTATCCCCAGGTGACTGATGTGTAGAGAAGCAATAGTAGCTGCTTCTCACTGTGACACTGTCATTGAATTTCACCTGGGACCTGCTGCTTCAAGCAACACTCTTGTGCAGTGTGACTTTGTGTTGTGTGTTTTGGTTTGGGTTTGATTTTGTTTTCTGGAAGTTGACTTGCAGTACATAATCATAATGCGCTTTGGAATACCTTCATGGTAAGAGTTTCTACAGAAATTACCGAGGTTTGTCTGAGTTTCAGTTTATATGAATCGCTTTTCACAGAATGATTGTCACTGAATTAGCTCACGTTATACACCTTCTTTCTGGCATCTGTTAACATAAAGTTTGTGTAAATCTGCTCTCACAGTAAACAGACACTAAGCTGAAAACTTAGTATCACAGTAGCTCTAGTCAAGTCTTAAGTCAGCTTGAATAAAATACCACTGAACTATTTGGTATCTTCTGCATTTTATAGCATTTTTAGCTGCAAGCCTTTATATCTGAAGGTAAAGATCATAGAATCATCATAGAATCATGGAATGGTTTGGACTGGAAAACACCTTAAATCTCATGCAGTTCCAGCCCCTTACCATGGGCAGGGACATCTTCCACTAGACTGGCTCCAAGCCCCATCTAGCCTGGCCTTGAACACTGCCAGGGATGGGGCAGATCTGGATGATGCATCATCAGCTTCCCTCCTCCTTCTGTAAAATCTGCATTGAATTATGACAGATTTGCTGACTTGTGTATTACTTGCTATAACCTTAGGAAGCAAATCTGTATGATAGCAGGTGTTTGTACGTAGGGGATTCTAATTTTACCTGGCTCTAAATGAGGAGAGCTTGTCCCAGTTTTCTTGAAAGTGCTTTTGGGGATAAATGAATGTTTGAATTTAAGAATTTTATTATAAACTTAATATGAAATAAGTAATAGGGTTGTGAGATAGGTGTGATTCTTCAGTACAATGTGTATGTATCTTTCTGTTTAGTTGTAATGCTGTCTGTGCTAATTAAACTGGAATAGTGTGCTGCTAATACATTGAAGGTATAATAAGACTTGCATTTTAACAGTCATAGTTTGTATAATTTTTGATTACTAGAACAGTTTTCAATGTAAAAGTCACTGTGAAGCACTCCAGAAACTGGTGTAGCTTTGCAAAATAATGCTAGTGAGAGAAGGAACAAAACAAAACTCCAACTCATAATCTTTAAGGCAATGTTCAGTTTTGTGGTGTTTCTGCTGCTTTGTGGTTGTGGGACATTTTCCATACAGAAACATGCAAGATTTGCCAGCTTTCAGTCTACCTTCTCTCTTCCCAAGTCTTTTAATAGAAAACTCTTTCATCAGAGCTCACAATGGGGTAGGTGTTGAGTTTAAGTTGGTTGATAAGTAGATTTTACTTAGCCAGCCCTGTCTTCCTCAGCAGTTGTTGAGGGATACTTCTAAGCAGTCTTTGACCATAGCTCTTTCCTGATCATTGTTATGAAGCATTATTTTGTTTGGTTTTTTTGTTTCTACATTTCTCGATGCATTTTTCAAATGATGCTTTTTAAAAACATCTGCTTATGCTCTGATGTATTTTAAATGTTTTTAACTAAAGAGCAAATGCTTGTCCCAGTGTTGTGTAGCTTTAAAAAAACTATTACAGCTTATCCAGTGAGTGCTGGTTGATCAAAACAAAGTTTTCATCGTATTTAAAATATAGTATAACATAGTTAAGTTTTACAGAGAGTTGTTAATGTTATAAAATGTTTAGAACTTCAGTCATGGTAGCTAAAAGACGTTTGTGTTTGGTCTTCTGCTGGAGTTGAAGATGCTTTATGAAGCTTCTTTATCTCCCCATGCATTTCTTGTTTGCTGAAGCCAGATGTGTAGTGAAATAATGGGCAGCATATGCAGTGGTTGAATATGTGTGTCTTTGGATATAGCACTCAAGAAGTTTTGAGTTTGTAGTTATTGATCTCATATACTGCTGAGTAATATATTCCAGGCTTTGAAATAACTGATTTTAGGTTAAATAAAGCTTAGTTTTGTAACTACATTCTCTCTTCTCTCAGAAAACAAGCTGAACAGTTGTTTACAAACTGTTACAGTACTGTATATTGATGGCTGGTTCCCAGTAATCATTTGGTCTGAAGTGCCCCATATTACTTATTGACCATATAGAAAGGAAAGAAGGTTGGATAATTTGGGGTGTTTTTCTTGGTGTTTTCTTCAATAATGTAAATAACCTTAAAATTAAAACTGTTACATTTCCTTGTGACTTTAGAAGTCACCAGTCATGTCAGTTACTGCAGCAAAATACAACCAGCCTACAAAATAAGAACAGGAAGGTGGAATTACCTTTCTTGCACTGTTGGGTGAGGCTGATATTGCTGATCAGGCACAGGCTGACATTCTTCCTTCTTGAGCAGGGACTAGTGCTGGAAATCCAAGGTCAGCTTCCAACAACTTTAATCAATTTGATTAAATGCACAGTATCAACTAAGGACTTAATTTTCCTTATTACCAGTGAGCAATGTCCAAATTTATTCTGCTTGTTTTAGTGAAAATTTGTTGGTAAAATCCTAGAATCATGCTGGTATTAGGTTTGATAGGGCTTAATACTTCCTACCTAGAGCAAAAAATAAAGGGAGATAAGGCAACTAGAATAAAGGTGGCATGAAAAGTGAAGTCTTGTACCAATCATTCAGATTGTTCTGAATTGTGTTTGTTGAGTTTCTGAATGTTAGCAAGCTCTTGAGAATGTTGCAATAATTTCTCATGCAATAAAGTTTTACACCCAAACAAAATTAATTGAACAAAAGGGAGTCTTAAATATCTTGTCTGGTTTAAAAAGTCTGGAACTTGATGACAGTAAACTTCCTGAAGCTACTTTAGTGAGGTTCCAGCACATATGGGTGACTTAGATAAACATTTTTAGCCCATTGCTCAATGTTCCATGGAAGAGAGGGACGTATTT
>NW_009944104.1:12666-69152 GCF_000696875.1 Nestor notabilis
TCTTTCCTTGCAAAATCAAGCTATTAAATAAGAAAATAAGACATGGGATTTAAGTGACTTGCAATAGTATTGAAGAGTGTCTGAGAGGAAACTCAGTCTCCTGCTATGTGGTGCACATACTCTTTGCAAGGCCATCTTTTCATTCTACAGATATTATTTTGTCCTGTGCTGAAGTTAATTTACAACACTGGCAGCAAACATTGCAAAAAGAGCCCCAAAAACAACTATACAGAAAGAATTATACATAAAGTTGGGGTTTTTTAATCAATATGTTCCAGGAAGAATGTAATTTCCCCATACAATTTGGCTGGAACAGCAGGACTGTGTTCCTTCTTATTATGGCAAACTTCATGTGGTCTTGAATGTTTTTGTTTCACAGTGGTGTATAGTCCATTGAAGTTGACTTGCTTTAAAGGTTTGGGATAAAAGCTGGTATATTGCTGGCTCTGGATGGGTTTATGCCAAGGATCTGAGCCCCCAGATGCTATAAAAATAACATTACATCAATTTCTGGCCTACAAAAATACTCCAAGAAGATCTGGCCTTGGTATCTGATGCGATAGCTGCAAATGTTATATCTTTAAATTAATCAAGACAGCCTTTGCATATATATTTAATATTCAGGAAGCAAATTAGTTGCACATCATGTCTTAGAAGATCCATTGTCACGGTGAACAGAGTGTGGTAATAGACTATATGCAAAATACATGTGAACTTTTTTGTCTCGGTCAAACTACTCACCAGTGGTGAACTATTTGCAAAACTTTGCACAGCATTTTGCTGTTGCTGTTCCTGTTCCTGTTGATTCAGTTCCTCTGATGTATAAGTTCACAAAAAGAGGCCACTTGGGTTTTCCATTCCAAGATTTAACAATTAACTCACATGATTGTGGCTCAGATTTCCAAATTGGAGAGAGACTGGGGTTACAGATGAAAAATGCTACATGATCTGATGATGGATCTCTCTTTTTTTTTTTTCTATTCTTCTATTTTGTTTTCATTTATGTTACTGCAAGTTTTGTAACAATAAATACAATTTTCTTATTTCTGGTATCTTATAATTGCCTTTAAACATACTGATACTCATTTCTTTCTTACCAGTTAGAGCATCTTGTAATGGAAGATGGAAGACAAAGGGGCTCGTGTTGCTGACTACTTTGTTGTCGCAGGACTAACAGATATTTCCAAACCACTAGAGGAAGAAATCCACTTCAATGATGCTTGCCATAAAATCGCTAAACCAAAAGAACCTATTACAGATGTAACAGTACTTAATAAATCTCTGGGGGAGGAAGTTCCTCAGGGATATAAATGTATAGATGTTACTCCCTCAGGACTGTCTGCAGATCTCAATAATGGCAGTCTTGTAGGACCACAAATGTACCTTTGTTATCGCCGAGGAAGGGATAAGCCCCCACTTACTGATTTGGGGTGAGTGGTTTTTGGTTCCAGTAGGTGATTTTGGCAGTTTTATTTGACTAATGGGCAAATAAAGCAGATTTCTTGAAATATTATACTTTTTTAGTATAAGGCAAAACTCTAAACTGGAAGATACTTGTTAACTTGAGCATACTGTAACCAATATGGTAGGAAAAATGCATGGTGAGTGTATTTAAATGATGACTGTAATCCTTTGCATTTCAGAGTTTTCAAAGCCATTTATAATTTTCAATGTATATATTTGGGTTGAGATAAGATGCTTAACCTATTTAATACAGATTGAAAAGAGATGAGTTTTATGATGTTCCTCGGATCAGGCAATGAATCTTTAATAGAATTGAAAATAACACTATCTTGCAGTAAACAAAACACTTTAAAGTGATTATGCATGTGGAAACTAGTATAGTTTCATCACAAAGCTGTTCTGTAAGAAGCTGGGTATAATTTGACCTGAACTTGTCCATAAACATGTTTTGATCAGAGGTGAGACAAGAGCTGCTGTTAAATTAATACTATTCAGTTGTAGTTCTTAGTGTAATATTAGTATTCAAAGTGTTTAAAGAAGATGTGCCTTCTAACTTCTGCTCATCCTGTTTCAACCAGGGTTTTATATGATGGGAAAGAAAGAGTAAAGCAAGGTTGTGAAATAATTCAAACCACTCCCTACGGTCGGCCTGCTAACATCAGTGGCAGTGCCTCCTCGCAGCGAGTGTACATCACTTACCGAAGAGCATCCGAAAACATGACACAGAACACGCTGGCTGTTACAGATATATGTATAATCATACCAAGTAAAGGAGAAACCCCTCCACACACATTCTGCAAGGTTGACAAGAATCTTAATAATAGCATGGTAAGATTCAAAATCTGGGTTTTTGAACGCTTGATACTTGATGTAGTGCTTGTGGAGTATTTGTGACAGTTCTCAGAGTGACGAATGTTGATAGGCACTCTCCAAAGAGGAGTCATATCTTGGCAGAGTTGGGGGATTACATTTCTTTGTTCCTGCTTGGAACAAAGTCTCTTTGGAAGTCTTGGAGCAAATAATCTTTTTAGTGCTGACTTGGTAATGCTGACTTCAGTACTTTTGGATTAGTCCTTAAGAACCTCTTGTGTCATCATGTGTATAACTGGAGGTTTTACAGACATGGCTATTTCTGACACTGATTTTACTGTTGTGATGGGAATTCTGTATCTAACAAACAGCTTCTGGTTTGTTTTTAAACTCTCTCATTACCTCCAGTGCTATTTTATAAATCTCAATCTCCTCAGTAGTTTCACAGTCTTTTTTTCTGAAGAAAGTTGCATGTGAGCAGTGTTGGATGCTGTTGACTCTAAGCCTGTTTAAATGCTTAATATGGTTCCAAAGCTGTACCTGCTATAATACACAGGTGTCACAGCACTTTGTTTTGCAGAACGTAATGTTTTGGTGTCTCCTGGTCAAATCTGCAGCCCTGTATGCTGGCTCTTGTAGGGTCCTTAAAAGTCAGCATGCTGATGAGGATACTGACCACATATGCAAGTAGTATCATGCAAAAAAGATCATGGAAATTGATTTGTACTTGGTTTTAAATAAATGCCTGTAGACATTAACAAATGGATTTTCAGTTCTACCAGTCCCTATATTGACTGGGTTATGGGAGTGCTGTCTAATGGAAATTGTTCTTTCTTCCAACTATAAAAGCTTTGTGTGTCCTTAAAGGATGCTGGTCTTCTCTGTGGCTTTCCATGGTCTTTATTCATGTCCATAAATTGAGAACTTCAAAAAAATGTTAAAATACTAACCATGCCAAAAAGGGAATTGTTTAGAAGCTGCAAGAACTCTGATGTTGTGCTGCAGCGTTTCACAGACTGTGAAGTCACACATGGTAAAAGGAATTGGGTTTAAAGATTAGCATGGTTAAAATGAAAATGTAGACACAAAAGAATTGTTAAATATTAAAGTAATACACAGATGGAGTTAAAAACAGAAACATTGCACCTTATGTGTGTATATATACATAAATGTGTACATGGATGTATGTATAGCTGTCTATATACACATTTAATCCAGATGTTTAACAAAATGGAGAAAGGTTTAAATATTTATATGGCCATCAGTTGTACTTAAAATTCTGTATTTGTATTAACAAATGTTTTCAAGAGGAATTTATGGATGTCACGCTTCAGTCTACAAACCAGTTGTGGTTTCTAGAGCTATGCCATAGGTTGGTTAGCTCAGAGCTAGCACAGTGCTTTCCTTTCAGTTACATGATTGTGGTGTTGTCAGAAAGGATAGTGTAGCCAGCCCGAAATTCCTATATCTTAATGCTCTATGGTTTTGTGTGTAAATTATGGTTCTTTGTAAACAAGGAAAAGGAGGTTTCCTCCACTCTCTTCTGTTGCATCCTTTTGTTATACTTCATCATGTAATCCAATAATTTCTTCTGTTTTACAGTGGGGCTCAGCAGTGTATTTATGTTATAAAAAGTCTGTGGCAAAAACCAACACCATATCATATAAAGCTGGTATGTAACTACTATGTAGCTTTTTTAATCTTCAAGTCAGGATGTACAGGTTGGTTTGTAGCACAATAGGTATTTTTATTGAAGAATTATTTGACAAAGACACTGTCTTGGCATTATGCAAAAAAAGGCTGTTTCCCTGAAAAATTCTTTTAAAACAGTGTACTAAAATGAACCTTAAGATTACGTATTGTGACCAGTTTGGTTTAAAATTTGCTTATAGTTGGAAGCTCAGTTGTGTTTTGGTAGGTTTCTACAAACTTGTTTGTGTCCTACCTTTTTTTTTGTTGCTGATAACTGTCTTAAGGATGTGTGTGTGTATATATATATTTATATGTGCAGAAGAAAATGCTGCAAAATTATTTGATGCATTTTCCTGATCAAAATGTTTCTTAAAGGATACTGCAGACTTCCACACTGCCCTGCACATCAGTGGCATTGAGCTCTTTAAGTATTTTTGGATTGTGTTTCATCTTTATTTTCTTGCTTTATTTGTAAGACAGAATTAGATTTGCTATGGCTGTGGTGAAATGTGTTGGGCCCCGATTTGTTTGAGTGCAAGTCATTAGCATGATTCAGACTTAAGCGTTAATTTACTTATATCCCTTTGAGATGCTGCTCTCTGTAAACAACAGTAGTTTAGGACTAACTAAAAGGTAGAAAACAAATCTGTAAATAAATAGGAATTTGAAAAGGCCCCACACCTGGTAGCAGCTTCACAAAAGTTTGCTTCTTGAGAGTGGGGAAAAATCCACTGCCCTTCTTGGCCACCATTTTTTATTGCTCATTAATATTTCACTGTATATTAGAAAAGAATGTGTAGTGATTGTGTGCTGTAATGCAGAGAAATCCTAAATCCTTTCCCACAATATTCACTCTCAGTTTGGAGTCCCTTGGGTTGGCAATAAGAAAGGCTAGATTGCTGCAGTCCCATGATGTAATTGAAGACCTGTATGCTAAGAGCCTCTTCAGAACTTTGTGTTCTACAGCTATGTTTAAAATGAAGTCTAAATACATTAGTCTGGTAGCATATTAGCTGAATCCTCAGCTGAGGTAGATCAGCATAATTAATTGGTTTGATTCTATTGATATTAAAAATAATCTGTCTGATCTCTAACATACCAGATTTTTCAGGAAACTTTTGTAGGCAGGAATTAATTGCTTTCATAATTGAAACATCAGTTTTATTTCTCAATTATTCAGGTTACCAGTTTTTAAACTAAATTCTAAATCCTTACTCATACCAGTGATGAATGTGAATTGTGATAAGAGCTGAGGTGCACACAACCTGCAAACATAAAGATAAATTAGTTATGAAGAGTTCCTAGAATAGAAAGTGGGACTTCTGTCCAATGTTTTAGTCAGGTGCTTTCTCCTTAGGCCTTGGAAGCATGTCCTTTCCAGCTATTTGCTCTGCCTGGTTATTTACTACTTGACTGATCTTCTGAAGTTAGTGTATGTTCATATACAATATTTCTGGGCATTTTTTTATGGAGTGAGCTATTGTAAGAGCTATATGTAATATGTTTCTGCTATTCCTTACATAACTGCCTCTTTACAAATTGCCTTTATAGGATTAATATGTAGATATCCCGAAGAAGATTATGAATCATTCCCGTTACCAGAATCTGTGCCTCTTTTTTGTCTACCTATGGGTGCAACAATTGAATGTTGGCCATCTAACAGTAAATACCCTCTCCCAGTTTTTTCTACATTTGTACTAACTGGAGCTTCTGCAGAAAAGGTATTTTGAAAGTTTAGAAAATAATGATTGTTAATAATTTAACTTGAAAATTTGGTGGTTTATCTGTTCAGGATGATAATAATGCTTATTTTAATAGACAAACTTGAGTTTAGGCTTAATTCTCAGTGACTACCTTAAAGAGTGACTTGTATTTATTTCACTGCTGGACTGTTGGTCATATAAACCCATACTCCTTTGCTTTCCAATCATGTTGGCCTTTGAAACTAGAGAGCTATAAAAATTCTGACTGCGTCTACATGCAAGTATACTATTTTTATTGCGAGCATGGAAACAACCTTGCATGTATTTACTTGTTCTAAAAAGCAAATTGGATGTCAGAGGAATACTGCTTTGAGTTGTGTATAAAGGAGTCCTAAAATAGCTTTAAAGGCAATTGTAGGAGCAGTTGACTGTAGTTGTGCTCTATATAATCATTATTTTTCTCTCACTTAAATTGTTTTGCAAATTACTCGTTCTCATATGACATTAAGTGTTTTAAATAAATAACAGACAGTCTGGATTTTCACAGCCATAAGAATATTCCAGAATATATTGCTTCAAAAGATGATGCATTAATGTAACTTTTCAAGCAGTAACATAGACATGATTTCCCTTGCATGTTTGGGGTTTGTTAGATTGCTTTGAAGCTTGAGGCAGATTTATTGACTTCAAATCAACTGTTGTTTGCAGGTATATGGTGCTGCTATTCAGTTTTATGAACTGTATCCTGAAGAGAATCTCTCAGAGAAACAAAAATCTCAACTGGGATTAGCAGCTGCTGCTGAGGGAAAGTCAGACACATGTAGAACAGTTCAAACTAATAAATGCATCTGTCTGCTCTCTCACTGGCCTTTCTTTGATGCTTTCAAGAAGTTTCTTACCTTTCTGTATCGCTACTCCATCTCTGGTCCACATGTCCTGCCCATCGAGAAGTAAGTATTTTCAGAGATTTGTAACAGTAGTTTCAATTGATGAGAGCTCTTGTTTTGTTGTTTTTCTTTTACTTCTAAGTTTGCTGTAATGTCCATTTGACTTTAGTCATCAGACATTAAATATGGCTACACAAGATTTAAACGCTTTGCTGATTAAATGTATCTCTACCTACTTTCTCAAATAAACCCAGGTTTTTATTTGTAATTTAAGTGCCCGCAATGGTGTATCAGACAACCTTTCTTAATTAGCTCTGCACCCTTTAGCATCGTGATTAGGAGGACCCAGATTATAAATCCTTTCTTAATGTTGCATATATTAAGGTAGGAGGATGAAATACAATGGGTTTGCGAGGTTTTTCACATGCCTATTTGTAAAGAGATAATTAAGTAGATTGAATTTTTTGTACTAGTAATCTTCCTCTATTTGTGATAAATAAACCTAATTTCCTTCTTACATAAAGGATTTCACTTTTTAAAATGCAGAGCATGTCTTTACATCCAAGAAGTGTTTGAGCAACCTGATATATTTGAAGACGTCCCTGCTCATTGCAGGGGCTTTGGAACTAGATGACCTTTGAAGGTCCTCTCCCACCCAAACTATTCTATGATCTATGATACCTGTAATTGATATGTAGTATCATTTAACATATCTGGGCTAACACAACTTTTCAATGCATCAGATTTCAAATCCACTATTTGCTTTTATATTTTATTACACATCAGTCTTTTTTTTCTGATTAAACTTCAATATTAACTTCTATGAGACTTTGACTTTGTACACTGTGCATTTTTTGCTATTATCCACTTCATTACTCCACTTCGTAACTACTGTACTTGTTTTAAAATTCTGATAGTGTTAGCTTCCAATAATGAAAAGATTTTATTCTTTTAAGCTTAGAACTATTTTTGGGTTTTGAGTTTCGTGAATGAATAAAATAAGGTGTAAATATAAGGTATGTTTTATTAATATTGATTTTACAGATTTGCTTATTCTGATTTGTAAACTGATCTATTTACTGTGGATATTTTAAATACACCTACACCGTCTTGCATGAAGTTAATATCATACCTAGCCTAGTTTCTTTGACTATTTTAAAGATGATGAAGGTTGTCTGCCATACGTATGTATTTGAACATTTTCAGTCAACCCTGCTACTGCAAGCAGCAGGCCTTTCCCTTGATGTTTGCTATATGGTCTGTGACCATCTTCATACGCTGGTAATAAAGACAAGACCCCAAATCCATTGTCAGCCTGATTACTTTCCTGTTCTCATTTGCCATGTGGCTGCACAGGCACTGAGGCTGAAACAAGGGAGGTCAGCTGAGGAGTGGCAAAGAGGAGGCATAATTCTGCTGCTGGTTAACACCAGTTATGTGATTATAGAACTGCCACAAAAAGTTAAACCTAACAAAAGTACACAAAATTAAAAGCAGTAGAAATGGGGGGTTTTGCATACATCTAATGATGTGATATGTAGATACATTAACATATGAAATATATAACTTTGAGAAATATGTAGGACAAGTCTTTTATATAAATCAATGCTTATCTGTGGGTTTGTCTGAATTTCTTCCAGCTTTGGTTGGTTGTCTGTGTCATAATAATGGTAAAAGTTGCAGAAATCACAGTAAAGTGTGTGCTGTAGCATGTGGTTTATGATGGATTACCCAAGTTTCTACTGATTGCAAGTAGTTTCTTTAAACGTGAATGTGTATCATGTAGAACTCATACATGTTTAGAACTTCTGTAAATTCAATCACTTCATAAAACTGGGAGATTAAGAAAATAAATCTGCATTTGTAGTATATGGAAGAACTTTTAACACTTTTTCATCAGAAATCTTAAGTAACATTTTGAATTTGAAAGTGAAGAAAATGGATGAACTTAATGACTGTTTGATATACAGCTGTGAATATTTTTTGGCAAGTAACCAGTTATTGTCTCTGAGGAATCATGCTATTTCAAGCCACTCTCAGAAGTATGATTCTAAGACGGTGTTACAATACTCAAACATCAATATTTCTACTTTACTTTTATTTCTATTTGTTAAAAAGCTCCTTGTAATTTTTCAGTCTCACAAACCAACCTCATAGTCTGATAGATAATTTCGCCTGCCATTTGGGATGTCACTGGTAGAAAAATAGGTTTTGAAGGTCAGAATATCCCTGTAGGGTTTGGGTGCTGGGTTTTCTTGCTCTCTGTCTTCTGAATAATGATGTGCCACTTTTATATAATAATTTCTGTTACTGACAATATTTTTGTCTTGAGGTAAAGCAGTTGAAGCTTGTAATTTCCACTAAGTTGGTATTTTTCTTTTCCTCTAGACACATTTCCCATTTCATGCATAAAGTTCCTTTTCCATCCCCTCAGAGGCCAAGAATTCTAGTTCAGGTATGTGTAAATTATTTCTTAATAGCTGTGTCTTCAGTGAAGACAAAACAACTGTTGAGCAGGTCGGTAAATGGAAAATGAAATTTTTATGTTCTAATTGTTTTCTTTGCTCAGGATTGTTTTCCTAAGTTCATACACTTAATTTTTACAGATTTCTCAGTGTTCTGTTTCCTTTCAGTTAAGGACTTTAATGAGATCTTTCAAGAAACTGTTTAGTGAGCTTAGAACCTAATTTTCCTTCTTTCAGAGTATATGGAAATTAATGAAAAACTACTCCAAATCCGCATCTGGTTTGACTTTTGCAGTAGCTTTTGAACTGTTTTCTTCTTGCTACTGTATGAAGGCTAAGTGTAAAATAAATAAATAAAATTAAAACCAGATGTGAGGTGTATATTCCTGATTACCTCTTTTCCCCAAGGGCTTCCTGCTGTCCTCTACATAATGGATAGCTCTTACTGAAAACTGCAAGAGCTGCACACATTCAACAGAGGCACTTTATCAAATATGACTCTGATTCTGGCCTACCTGCAAGATCCAGCATATTTTACTGGGTGTGAGTGAAAGGATATAATAGCCAGAATTAGGTTACCAGTTATTTGAAATTGCACCCATGTCACTGTTGGTAGAAGAGAGGAAATCCCTCTCTCAAAGACTTCTTAAGTGAAGTGGTATTAAGTCTTTATACTTTTTTTCCTCCTAAGAGGCTGAAGGTTATAGACATGTTAAAATTTTATTGCGAAGGGAAGACAGCTCTATTCTGCTTGTAGTTATTCTACCAATCATGTGGTTTTGAACAAATTGTTCAAACCGGTGTTACTCCCTGTTACTACTTGTATGAAAGAAAATACTGAGAGCCCTGTGCAGTTTTCAGTCTTAATGTAGGAGCCCATAAGCTAGTGAAGTCTTTCAGAGTAAATGCGATCTTGGGGTATGTCTTTATAGAATGTATTGCTTATTAAAGATCCTGGTTGGCATACTTGGATATTCTAAACAAGTGACATTAATTACTAATACTAACTAATTACTAAAGGGGTTGGAGAACAGTTATACTGAAACTGTATCTGATGCTTCTGTTGCTTTTATTATGATTTTAAAACCCAGTTATTGGTTTGGGGTTTTTTTAATTCACATTCAGTAAAATATTTGTGCTTGAGAACATTAAACATACTTATAGAGAACTGTAAGTCAGTTTAGAGAAAAATATTTAATTTTTTTAGTCTGAATTTTTGGGTAACTCTGTCAAAGTATACATGGGTATATATCCTGAAACAAAGTGAGAACCTAGATGTAAGTGGTGTGAAATTATGTCTGTTATACCTCATATATCTTACATATATATTTGTTACTTATCTGTATATACATACACAACATTTTCAAAATGTTGTATGCATCAAGTACAACTTTAGTAGCTCATAGTACAGATGGAGGACAAACTGCTTTTAAAGTAGGCAGTGGTGGTTGAGGTCTATGAAGAAGTACTTCCTTTCAGCTGCTTTCAGAGGCTTTTGAGTTGTGTTTGATACTGCACCGAATAAAACCACAGGTGATTGTATTGAAGATGTTTTCCTAAAAATAGTGGGGGAAATGCCTGTATTCTTGAAAATGACAAGCTTTTAGGATTTCATTTCACTGTTCTTCAGTAATTTCTTGTAGTAATTTCGCTCTGGAGCTTGTTATTTTGAAACATGGTAATCTTTTGCTAAATGACTAGTATCGCAATTCCTCTGAATGTGTTGCTGTAGAATCTCTTGCAAGTGCGTATATGCTTTCTGAAAATGAAACCTGCTATATATTTATAGTAACTACATGTATGCCAGTGTGGATGTCCAACCCATTCTTAGATCCCTCTTAGTATCTGTTACGAGTGAGAGAGAGCATGGCATGTGCCTGACTTTTAAGTTTCCAAGAGATTATAGCCCTTAGTAAAACATTCAGGGGTGTTCCTGATTCCAAGTTTCCAGCTGCCATTGTTGATACGTTGTTTCTGATCTAAGATCTGCTAGACTCCCTTCTGCATGTCCTATATCCCCTTATTACACAGATATTCCTCTTCTAATGATGTATTTCACAACCTGAAAACTTCAAGAGCACATTGATTAATGTGTTTGTCCCCCTGAAGAATGAGAGCACTAAGTGCCCCTTCTGCCTAAGGGGGAGACGCTCCTTGAATAGATGCTTGATTGTGTTGACCTGCTTTTGTAAAACACAAAAGATATAGGACATTAGGCTAAGGCTGCCTTTCTGAGGGTAGTTTATGAAGGTTACCTCAGTCTGAAAAAATGAGTTGTCCGAATTCTTTCCCTGAACAAGCTAATGGTGGTGGTTGTCACAAGGTGACTTATTTGAAGATAAATCTAGCATGTAGAGTGGTGTGGCCATCCTCATTTGTCACTGAAGCTAAATGTAGCATCAGCCTTCAAAAGCTCAGTTACATGAAATATGCAAGGAAGCAGTTTTGTAGAGACTCTTGCTAGTGCTTTGTGGTCTGTGTGTCTGTCCAGGCACGGTGTGAGGTGACTTAGTGCTTTGGCATTTGTGTTACCAATGTGTATCTATTCCTCTGTTGCCTGGTTATCTGCAATGGGGTCTAAGTGAAACATACTCAAAAATAAAGTGTTACTAAAAGTTACTGATTTACTACTGCTGCTCCTGTGTGTGCTTCTATACAATAGATAGAAAATGCATGACCACTGAGCAGAGAGGATGAAGGTAACTGGTATCTCTTTACCTTGGATTTACTATGGCTGAAAATGTCAGCCTGAGCTTTGTAAGTCGATTGTGTGTCTGTACTCTTGTACTCATTTGAATCCTCCTATTCATGCTGAATATATGAATGATTTCTCTTGATGTCATATCACTGTAAGAAAAGTGCAAATTAATAAGATCTTTGTCTTGGATCTTCAACTAATGCAAATTTTGAAGATTCTATCAAAGCTGAGCTGTTTCTACCAGCTAAAAGCCTAATTCTCAGGTCTCTGAAGAAAATATTACCTTATATTATGACCTGACATCTCTCTCCTTTATGCATTTTATCCATCTCTTTCCCCTTAAATCCAAAAAGAATCCCCACCCTGGCCCCTGAAAGCTATGTATGAAGTATGGGTCCTCACTTCCCTTAAAATACAGAAGGCTTTATTTTTCAGCAGTTAATATATTCAGTTTTTTGCAGCATTAGCTATTTTAAATTCCTCTTTATGAATATGCAACGTGTTCAATTCTGACCAAGAAAGATCGTGCTTTGCCTGGTTTTTACTAGAAGATACTGATGTGTAGCTTTGCACACTATTTCTTACGGTGCTATACAACTGGGATATATAAGGTTCAGCATAGTTTAAATTTGATTTTTAGGTGTTCTTTGTTATAGCTGTATAATTTCTAATAAATATTTTAAAACTTTGGAATAAAAAGAATGTATTTTAAAATCTTTTTCCAGCTATCTCCACATGATAACCTGATTCTTAGCCAGCCTGTGTCATCGCCCCTTCCACTGAGGCAAGTGGCAGTATCTTCTGTTTCATTGTGAAATGTATTCTGATCTACACTGCAGAAAAGATTTGGTGCTTTGAGTTGTAACTGTGCAAATTAACTTACCTTCTCCAGTGCCTTTTGTAGCAAGTATGTCTAAAGCTTATTTATGTGACTAGACTTGTGTCCTGTGAAGGATACATACTTACAAAACAATATCTATGTGTTTCAAGTAATGGTTCTTGTGGCAGAATATAGATTGTTAGATCCCCCTTCTAGGAGTCGGTACCTGAGTTCCCAAGATAGCACAGCTTTTGTATTGCAAGGGAATTGAAGTTCTGTGTCTGTTTTAACTTTCATGCCTCAGTGCAGGAGAATGATTAAAGACATGCATGTTGTCTCCCTCTAAGTTGCTCCTCAAAGAAAATCATCATGTGTATACCCTGAAAATAGTCTAGACTGATTGAAGACTATGGTTAAAGACAATGGTTACTACTGAGAAGTAACCAATCTTCACTGAACAGTGAAGTGTTCCAAGTAGTCTGCCTCGCAATCGTCTTTAAAAGTAAGATTTGCAGATGCATGTTCATAAAATCCCACTCTAATGCCTGGTTTTCTCTTTTGCTACTGAGCATTTCTCTTTTTTTCTCTATGGTCCATCGTATCTCACCAGTGTGTTTATATTCTGTTACAGTGGGGGCAAGTTTTCTACACTACTTCAGAATTTAGGACCTGAAAATGCAGTAACTCTACTTGTGTTCGCTGTGACGGAACATAAAATTCTCATCCATTCATTACGACCTTCTGTCCTTACTAGTGTGACAGAGGCATTAGTCTCTGTAAGTAACGTTTATTTTAATCATATACCTGCAAGTGGAAAAAAGAAAGTTTTTTAGATAAAATTTAAAATTAGTAGTACTGCCATTAGGCTTTAAGGTTACTTGTAAATAAGAATAAAAATAAAGATCACTAGAGAGAAAAATTCACATTACCAGTGATATCTCACAAAGATAGAGGAGAGAGACTAACTGTTGTTGTTTTTCTGTGTGTAAATATTGTAAATAAGGATGTTGCTTGGTCATCACAACTGAGTTCCTGGTGTTCCCAAAGAGCACTATATTCTTTCTTGCAGAATTTGAAATGCATGCTACTTTCCTGCCTGTCTTCACTGAGCATTGTCTGTTGTACTGAAGAGCTTTATCCTACAAATTGAATTTCAGAGAAATGAGTGCATTTTTTGTTCAATAATCTGCATCTAGATTTTCAGTAATAATTGTCTGCCATATGAAATAATTTTGAAGTGGAAGTTAGTGAAGTGTGGTTTATACTTGTATAGACCATATTATTATACATGCTTAACCTATGGTTTTGTCTCTGTATATTTTCAAAGATGATATTTCCCTTCCACTGGCCTTGCCCGTATATTCCTCTCTGTCCCTTGGCACTGGCAGATGTGTTAAGTGCACCATGCCCTTTCATAGTGGGAATTGATTCAAGATACTTTGATCTCTATGACCCTCCACCAGACGTTAGCTGTGTTGACCTCGATACCAACACAATTTCTCAGTAAGTATTTATTAACAATATTTCTTCTGTGTTAATTTCTTTTGCTTCCTGTTTTCAAAGAACTAGCTTTTTTTGGCAAAACTTGGAGGGGAGAGGTATTTTAAACCTCTGAACTTTCTTCTTGAGGTGAGCATCTCCTGTTCAACACAGCAGAGTAGAGGTACAACCCTCATGGGACATTATTGCGTTTTAGTCTTACATTAAAATCTTATTGCACATGTTGGCATGTTTCCTGGATTAACCATACTGTGTCTCACTTCATTGTGTCTGGAGGAGAATAGTAATTTTTATTTCTCATGATCAGCTTTCTTAGTCTTCAAGAAATTCTGTTATCTTCAGGTGAGCATCTGCTTGACAATAATAACAATTACATCACACTTCAGATCAATATGAAGTATAGGAACTTCAGGTTGAGAATTAGAGATGTGAACTTTCATGGGTGAGAATCTTAATTAAAACTTAAAATCATGGCATCATTAACAACTGAATTAACAGTATTATAATATTTCTCCTTCAGAACTGTGTAGAGTACTGCATTTTTCTGTTATACTAATTATTTAGCATCTAAAATACTAGTATGGGACAGTAGTGCACTCAAAATATGGGGAAACAGTCCATATTGTTACAACATTCAAAACAGAATTACTCATTTCTTTGCAATGATGTGATATACAAATAGATGGAAGAGGGTAAGGCTTCTAATTCAAGATTGTAAGACACTTGAAAGTGATTCAAATTGTATTTCAGAATTAAACTTTTATTTCAGTATAATGTTTAATATTCTCAGTGTGTACTTAGGCTCTGGTTAGTGTTCTTTTATATCATCCTCCTGTTGGTAGTCTTTCAGCATTACTATGCCTAACTAAAACCTTTTTTTCTGAAGTTTTCTGATTTGTGGGGTTATTTTTTCTTCAGTAGCTGTGTTTGGATTTAGAGAATGCTGCATATATTAAGTATTTATGAATAGAAATTTTTGTTCAGGATTTTATGCTGATACCAATTTGGTATAGCAGTTCTGCTCTGAAATGTTCAGGAACTAGTTCAAGCTAGGCTGTGATAATTTCAGTCTTGGTTTTGTTACTTTTTGGTTGAGAAGAACATGTTTGTGCATTTCTTCTGGTATTTGTCTAATTCATTAATTGAAAATCCTTCCAGTTGTTTCTGGTTTTACTCTACTTTTAGCTGACTTTCTGTACATGTTCTTAGAACAGATTAATTCTATTTCATCATATGGAAAAAAGTGTCAAACAAATGCTTACGGTTTTGGCAACTCTGTGACCAAAAGGGTCTTGAGGCTTGCTGGTGCCCTCTGTTGACAAAGAACATTGTCATTTTTTTTCATCCTCATCATGATGTACTCAAGTCCAAATCTGTATGTGCTAAACACAAAGCAGTTGATATATCAAATTGAATTCAGGTTACTACGGGCATTCTAGTCATTATCTCCATCCTAGTTTAAGTAAGGACAGCTCAGATCATAGCATGTGTGGTGGTGGTTCATGCAATGGCTGGTGCTTAATACTGTTAATCCATCTTTCACAAGTTTTAAGTGGATTGATTGCAGTGCTAAAGAGTGTGCCAGCATAATTGTCATCCTGAAATATGGGGCATTGGTTGGATGGCTGCGATCAAGTATCCATATAGTAAATCAAGTTTCACTTCATTGGTTGGTTTTCAATCCTTCTCAGTTATGTTTTAATGCAGCAAATTGTTTGTGTTCTCTCATTTCTCTGGTGAGTTAGAAAAACCCTCTGAACAGTCCTATATACACACTTATTCATGTGTATACTCATACTTTTTTGCTTCTTTTCTTCCAGAACTGGAGATAAGAAAACTATTGCATGGAAGATCTTACCAAAGAAACCTTGTAAAAATCTGATGAACACTTTAAGTAATTTATATCAGCAACTGGCAGAATGTGAGTGGGAAAGTACATGGAAGACTTACGTTGAATATAGTGTGCCACATTAACAGATAAATATAGCTAATTAAATATGTTTAAATATGTAAAATGTCATCTTAAAAAAACATAATGTTTTTGTACAGAATAGGAAAATCTGTGCTTTAAGTCCAGAGCTTAGAACCCACATAGGGGCTTTTGGGGTGGAAGTGATGTTCAATAGATATCCCTTTTTATTGATGTTATCCTCCCACTGGAAAAAAAGCAGAGTTTTTATGAGAGGGGAATAGTAAAGCGAAGTGTAGGTCAGGACCAAAAAAAGACCTTTTTTGTCCTCAAAGCCTGCTCAAGTCTGTCGATATCTTGACAATTGAGATAACTTTGACAATCAAGCTGATAGTACTTTATCTAAAAATTGAAGATGGAAATAATGAATGTTTTATAAACTTGGGGGGGGGGAGGTTCAGTGTGTAGCACAATTACTGGATATTTGTAAAAACAAAAATTGGTTGTTGATACAGGCAAAGTATATTGAATTTTAATGTGAGAAAGAAGGAAAATTGGTAAGAGTGATGTTAGTGACTTCTTTAAAACAAAGCATTTGGAAATAGGAATGTAGTCAAGGTCAGCTGATGAGCTTCGGCGTCAGAGCTAATAGGCTTTGTGAAGTGGGAAGGAAGCCTGTCAGCACTCTGGCATTACCTGTCTGCTTAGCAAATGATTTTCATAGGCAATGGAGGGAGCCTAGCAGCAATAATGCAACTGTAAAATCAAGTTTCTATGGCAGAGACAGCAAGTGGTTAAGACTTAAATCAGAATGTGAAAAGGATGGGGTTGACCAACACTACGTCTTTGAGGAATACGTACCTGGAAAGCATATTGCATGGGATCTTTGTAATTTAACTTGGATTTAGGGCACTTTTAAAGGCTATTTATACCTTCTTGGCTATTGAGGTCACTAGAATTTAACTGTGTCCTGATTAGAATGTACAGAAACAGAAGGTTATTATAGCAGTGAAGTCTTAGCTAGAGTCCTGATGGCTTTAAAATGTTGATACAAGTCCCTACTTTAAGAATTTGCGAGAGCTTGAAATAAAAAGCCTGCTTTCTATCTATATTGGCATTTTGCATTGCGTTGTATTTTGGTGGCTCCACTTCGCATCTGAGCGGTGCTTTTCCATGTATATAGGTACTTAATATGTATTGCATGTTTTCTGGAGACACTTTGCAATGAAAGACACTGTAAAAAAGAAAACACCGTAACACAGATCCCATTTATGCATTTGTCCCTAAAATATGCTGCTTTAAGAAGCTCTTGTATAAATTTTCACATATTTTTACAAACAACATTCTTTGAGGGTTTTTTACAGCTCTGTGCATACTGATTCTCTCTGTTGCTGTAGTAACTAATGTGCTGGAAAGGTAAATGTAAATAAATAAAGGCTTTTGGTGTTATCCAGAGATACAGGAGTTGTATAAGGTCAAGCTGAATCCATTCTTGCACATCATGATTGAATTTAATAGCATGTATTTTAAGCTGTTCCAAACTTAATGGAGCTCAGTAATTGGTGATTCTAGTAGGATACCATTATTTAATGAATACTGGGGGGGAGAAGAAAGCAAAACAATATAATGTTTTTTTTGTTCACAGTGCAACAGCGACCAAGAGAAGATGCATTAATGGAATTAGCAATGAATGATTACGATTTTAATTCCGGGAAGAAATTGCATCTGTTAGATTTGGAGATCCAGGAAGCATTTCTGTGTTTCATGGCCTCAATACTAAAAGGTTACAGGTCTTATCTCAGGCCAATAACAGAGGCACCCTCTGAAACAGCCACAGATGCAAGTTCTCTCTTTGAACTACAAGGTGAAGACTCATAAGCTTGTTTTATATATGTTGATTTATTATTTTTGATTTTCTTATTTAAAGAATAAAAAACATTTGCAGTGTTAATGTTGTAAATGACGGTGGAAGTACAAGTGCAAGAAAAATTGCATAGTAGTGGCAAGCACTGCAGAAAGGTTATTGAGGGTAGATTTAGATTAAGTATTAGGAAAAAATTATTCTCTGTGAGGGCGGAGAGGCGCTGGCACAGGGTGCCCAGAGGAGCTGTGGCTGCCCCATCCCTGGCAGTGTTCAAGGCCGGGTTGGACACAGGGGCCTGGAGCAACCTGCTCTAGTGGAAGGTGTCCCTGCCCGTGGCAGAGGGGGTAGGAACTAGATGATCTCTAAGGACCCTTCCAACCCAAACCATTCTGATTCTATGACTGCTTATTAGTAGAATGTATGCTGACTTTTGCTGAGGGGTTTTTTTTTGTTTTAGGCATTCTTACCTGTTTCTGATTTTACTTTATAGGTTTTCTCAAAAGTCGAGATCGTTCGCATCAGAAGTTCTACACGTTGATGACCAAAACTCAGATGTTTATTCGCTTCATTGAAGAGTGTTCTTTTGTCAGTGATAAGGATGCAAGCCTTGCTTTTTTCGATGACTGCGTAGATAAAGTAAGCAAGTCTTCATACACATGGAGGTTTTTTAACTTCTGTTGTTGCTTACAACGTCTTGATATTGTGCAAGTAAAATGCATTTGAAGTGCAAGTTAATTTCTATTTCTTCTTCCTTTTTTTAGTCACTGTAGCCTTCCATTTTCCTTTTTTGTTGGGCTTTGTTTCATTTCTGCTTCTAAAAGGTGAAGTAGCCACTCGTGCAGCTGAAGCAAGGACATACTTATTCTAATACCAGCTAGTTTACTAGTTGATGCTGTGGGCGGCTTCTTTCTGGTATAAAAAATGCTCATGATAATGCCATGAGAATAAGTTTTGCAAAAAACACTTGTACTTCTCCAACTCCTATTTCTGTCAGTGATGATTTCAATTGGTTTTATTAATGGGACAATTAGTTCTATGCCAGTGGTAATTCTGGGGAACTGAAGCACTGGAATTACTATGTGTTTAGGATTTGCCATGGCTTTAGAATTGCTTGTGAAAGTAGGTTTTCATTGACATGAAGTGGGTATCTATGTAGGATTCCTTTGAACAACGATATATTTGCTTCCTATTCTCTTCACTACTATTCTTTCTTGATTTCTCTTATTTCTGCTACTATGCATAATAGTAACATAAAAAGTCAAAATATTGAAATATACCAAGCACTGCTATTTGAGTTAGAGCTTTAGCCAAGATGCTCTTTGACCATCAAATTTCAGTGATTCCAAATATTCCAAAGTGAATATTTATTTATATATTACTTATATATTCATGTCTTTCACTGGGTGAACCAGTATCTGAAATGGTATGCGTGAAAGAGTGATGTCATGGCTTGAAAGACGATACAACACTTTCTTACGAGTAGCTATAGGCCACTGGGTTGAGGCAAATTTTATGTACTGTGAAATTAGTTATCTATAAAATACAATCTAAGCTCTGCCTCAAATAATTTATAGGAATAGTTTAAGTTGAAGAGTAATCTCTTCTGCGTGTTCCTTTATCCTAGACAGCAGCAGCAGAGATTGTAATTGATTTTCCTATTTTGTCTGTGGAAGGATATGGTGTAATTGCCTCAGAAGTTTTCATTTTTCCAGGAATTCAAAAATTATCTCACTTCAATACACATTTAAGCTACTGGCTTCATTGTATTTCACTGGTAGAACTCGTAACTGTGGGGTTTCTACATTCTTAGAAGTATTTAAATTGCCAAGTAAGGTTTCGTTTATTTCTGCTTTCCAGGAGCCATATGTTCTTGCTACTTGGCTGGTTCAATTTGCTAATACTTTCCATCTGTCTCGTGCAGTAAAACGTGTCATTGAGAACACCTCTTTGTATGTTTATCAAATCTTAAATATTCAGGAATTCCACTGAAACTGCTTGATATATTTCCACCTCACTGGAGGGAAAGAACTGTAGAATATACTTCTTTTTGTACATGTTACTAAACTCTTAATGCATGAAGAATATGCATCCTTGGGTTCCACAGGTTGCTTATTCCTTTCTTGGAAATAATGTACCATTTAGCTGTAATTTCATTGCCACTTAAACCATTTAAATAATGGTTATAAATGTAAACTGTGACAGTGCTTGAACTGAACACTATCAATATGTGAATAAGAAGCACATTCTGTGCACTAGGAAGGAAGTAGTTTTTGATAATGCCAACTTTTTGAGATGGAGACGTGTCTCCTGCCACAAGCAGAAGCAGTGCTTATTGAGGTATTCAAGGAGACACAGCTGGTGACAGAAGATCAGATAAAGCAATATGAATATCAGTACAAATATCAAGTAAAGGCTCTTAGGTGGAATATAGTACGTGTTACATTTGCTCTGTTCCATGTGGTTTCTGTGGTGCCGTCAGTAGCAGTAGGAAGCTTGTAAGTTATAGCCTTGTCTGTCCTTTTGCTCAAAGGGAAACAGTTCATAGATACCCAATATCTTGTTTGGGGTCACCAAGTTTTGCTTTGGTTCTTTATTGGTTCTTACGGTCTCAAGCCAATGGAATGAAATTCTTTCAGTAAAATTGGTTTACAGTTTTCTCCCACTTGATCCACAGTTTGATGCTTTGAAATTTGCCTGGAGCCCTAGAGTATCTCTGCTGCTGCCCTAAAGCAGGGGAAGTAATTTGGGAAGTGCAAATCCCTCTTCCTCTCTGCAACAGCCAGGCTGGCAAAGTAAAGATTAATGGTCAAATTGCCACTTACAAAGCTCAAAACAAAAGAAGTGCAGCTGTAATTTATGCTTAATAGTGTTATTTACAAGTTGCCTTTCCTATATTTCCCAATGTACAACTAAGTTACCTGAAAGAGGGAAAAAGAATTATGAACCTACTCTTCACCTTTCAGGTTACTGTTTCTTTAGGAAAGCAAAGTTACTTTAATTTTAGTAAGGTCCCATGTTTTTATCCCATTATCATATTGAATGCATGTGTATTTCTGCAATCTCTGCAAGCTAGCATGACCTTACTGACTATGTAAGTGACTCAAATTGCTTAGATAGTGTTGTTTGTAGATTCTGTATACATTAGGCAATTGGATAAAATTTGTTATTATTTTCAGTGTTAAAATGGAGAAAAATGGGGGGTGTGGGGAAATGGCTCTTAATTTCGTATTTAAAAATTAATTCCAAGTTACTGCTGCAGTTGAAAACATAGTTCCAGAAATGGTTGTTTTCAGAAAGACTAACTTCTTTGTACGACTACTTGTAATATTTACCTGAAAACAGTCAATTCTGACTACATCACTAATCATCAATTGTTGTGTTGTGGTAAAGTTCACAAAATCAGTGCAACACTTGCTGTTCTCATTATAACTTTGCAAGGCATCCTTACTTTTAAGATGCAGTCCTTTGATGCTGACACAGGCTTCATCCTGCTTGACTATATCAGAACAGCAGGAAATACAATAACAAGTGACTACTTTTTCATTTAACCTCACTCTCCAGGTAGATATGGACAAAACTGGGGAAACACGACTTATAGAGCTGGATGAGTCATACAAGAGTGAGCATACAGTTTTCATAACACCACCTGAGATCCCCCATCTGCCAAATGGTGAAGAGCACCCTCTACAATACAGGTAATATAAGGACACAGTAGAATGCCAGCCAAAATCCTAACAGCATCCGAACTCTACAAAATCCTTGTAGAGTTTAGTTTCTAGGTTCTTTTTATAGCCATGAATTACAGGTTTTTCCTGTTCTTATGTCAAGTGAGTTTCTCTATTGGTTTCTTCATTAATAATGGGAAACATTTTTAAATCTAATCTAATTTAATCTTTTAAATAGTTTGATATTGCTCATACTGATTTTTATAAACCTCTGTCATGTGATGCTCACTAGGGACAAAGCCACACAATTATTTTTTATCATCTAGAATCAATACTTTGACACATTAATTAAAGAAAATGCTATGAAAGCAAATGATTTTATCACTTGAAGCTGTTTACACTGAAATAGTAGGTTAAGAGACTGTTTGTGCAGCGTCATGATATCATGCAGATGAATCAGTAAACCACTTTGTCAATGGTGTCTTTTAGGGTTTACTTTTGTGCATTCTATTTCCTGTGTAGCTTCCAGTGCAACTGTGTAATCTATTTCATTTGATATTATGTGATGTGTATTTTGGAACTGACTTACAGGAGTTAAGTGATGCATTTCTTTTACAGCTATAATGGATTTCCAGTGTTAAAACTAGATTTGTTTGAGCGACCAGAAGGATTTCTCAAAGCACCAAAAAACAAACTGTCCTCAAAAGCCAGTAGTCCCAACAGCCCATCACCAATGTTCAGAAGAACTAAACAGGTACTTGCAATTATTCTTGTAGCGTGATGTGCTTTGGAAAGTGAGAGCTTGCTGCCTTCATCTTGAGTTGGGCTATAAAGACTGACTGGCAGTGGCTGCATCCTAATTGATTTTCACTGATATGGTGACTATAGGGTCATGCTAGTTGTTCTTTGGATGTTCACCCATGCTTCTTGCCTACACCGTGTTGTATAGGGCCCCTGTACACAGATTGTCATAAGCTATGCTGTTCCTCTACCTTCCATGTTCTTCACCCTGTTGTCAATGAGCATAAGCTATTTGGCTCCCATATCTTCTTTTTGATTGCTTTTCACTGTCCAGGAACTCTAACTCTCAGATGTTTCTTACAAAAATAATAGAAATGTAAATAAATGCAAGTTTTAAAGAGTGGAATATTGAACAGCAACTGTTTTTGGTATCGCTCACTCTGCTTTAATTTTCTCTTCCACTTTGAGTATGTTGTTCATAGGAATGTTGCGGTTTCTGTAGGTTTAAGGATATATGTTCAGTTTTTAACATGTAGGTTTATGTAATGTGTATGTAAATACACACAAATAATCTTTATGATTCTTTACAGGAAATTAAATCAGCACATAAAATTGCTAAGAAGTACTCATCCATACCACAGATGTGGTCCAGGTGTTTGCTGCGTCACTGCTACGGTCTTTGGTTTATCTGCCTCCCTGCATATGTGAAAGTGTGCCATTCAAAAGTCAGGGCTCTGAAAACTGCTTATGATGTGCTGCAAAAAATGCATACCAAAAAAATAGATCCACCTGATGAGGTAAAAGTCCAGAATTCCAGAAACAGCCCATGGGTTTTATGGAATGGGGTTTGTGTTTGACTGCAGAAACACAGCAGTAACTTGCGTGTATTTTCAGGTGTGCTACCGAGTACTCATGCAACTGTGCGGACAGTATGGGCAGCCTGTGCTAGCAGTGCGGGTGCTGTTCGAAATGCAGAAAGCTGGTGTTGACCCTAATGCCATTACTTATGGCTACTACAACAAGGTAAGAATTTCTGCAAGAGGAGGAAAACAAAAAGATGCATTTTTATCCAGGCAAATAGAAGCAAACAAAATGAGGGAGCAGTTCAGATGTAATGTTGTCATTTCTAGTAACTGGAAGAAATACAAGACAGAATATTGTGTTGTCTTTGTAGGTTTAGAAGTCTACTTTGTAACTGCCAATGTAACTCAATTTGAAATGGAAATTTATTTCACACCTGACTGTTCCTTGGGAT
Source organism: Nestor notabilis (assembly GCF_000696875.1). Classification (NCBI taxonomy): domain Eukaryota; kingdom Metazoa; phylum Chordata; class Aves; order Psittaciformes; family Psittacidae; genus Nestor; species Nestor notabilis. The sequence goes on from NW_009944104.1 coordinate 36,140, forward strand.
GACTGTGTTTGACTTCAATATTTCCAAAACAGGCTGTTCTGGAAAGCACCTGGCCTTCAAGCAATCGAGGTGGCTATTTCCTGTGGATGAAAGTACGAAATGTTGTTTTAGGAATAGCACAGTTTAAAAAAGCATTGAAAAAGCTACCAGCAAACACGTCACATACAGCCACTCCTGGTAGAGTATTAACATCCTCCTCTTTGTTATCTTTATGCTGATAAGAAAATTATTTCTAAAAGCACTGTTGTGAATTTCATGATAAAAGCATTTTAGAGGGAAAATGAAAAAGTTCTTGCATAGTTTTTGAAAAACAGCTTTTTTGTATGCTGCTTCGACTCCAAAATAGTCTGCTCTTTATTTACTGTAGCAGCTCTTCATGGAGACAAACTATGAGCTGGAAATAATTGTGATAATTATCCTAGTTCATACAACAGCCAGTCTCATAACTGACAATCTTCTCTCCAGCCTTGCCTCTTCTTGTTTTCCCCATTTTTTGGTGTTAAGAGGCAACTAGAATTAGTCGTTGAGTTTGTAATTCTGTTTTTCAGGTTCTGTGGACCAAGTGAAATCATACTTATTTTTTACCTAGAATATAAGTGCAACATTTAAGGCTGTAAATTTTGGGTTGGTTTCCTGTAAAGATTTGTGCGACGTTCAAATGGCTATGTTACCATGCCACTGATTACCTGTAGTTCGTATTTTTCATAGGTACTGCTTGCCACAGTATGTGTAACTTACTCCTAGTAAAGCACGATAGTACGTTATAAAGTACCAACAGTTAGTTTAGTTGTAGCTGACCTTGGAAGACCTTTTCAATGTAAATGTAAGATGATCAACTGGATTATCTTTTAAGGGCCCTTCCAACCAGGGCTGTTTGACAACCACACTAGCGTCAAATAAATTTTGCTCATGAAATCAATCAGTCAGACTATATTAATAAATCTGAGATGGTGTTTTGTCCAAATAGTGGCTTGAATGTTTGCAGGATTTTTTGGGTGGTGTTGATTACTTTTATTTTCACCTTATTTTGCAAACAGACTCATGGCTGCTGCTGCATTGTTGCAATTTTTTTACTTTCTAGAGTAAAACCATGAGAATTACATGCAGTAACTCTGAGAAACACCCCACACTGAAATGAACCCATGTTTAGCTGCCTCTTAGAGTTCTTGAAAAGATGTGACATTTTGATCAAATAAACCAGGCAACCAAATCAAAGACAAGCAGTGTTTTAGTACAGTATTTAAAAAGAAATGTTGCAAATTACCCTTTAATTTCATCCTGTAGAGCATCAATGTTTATACTGTAAAAGTAAACCAATCACTTTTCTCACTTTTCTGTGGTAGAATGTTCACTGTTAATTACAATGTACTTGATAAGAGGCCTTTGAATTACTGTGGATATTCAATTTATTTTAATTACCTCATGCTATTAGATTCCATAATCATCTTCTGTCATTGCCCTGTTGTGCTAGGAGGACTTTCAGACTCTGGAAATAACACATCATTCAAAGAAGAAGCCAAGCAAGGGAAAACTTGTCTTCAAGATATACAAGAACAAAAGGAGGACAAGAGAGAGAGTGACTCCAGTTCTTGTATGTATCTTGTGGATACAGATATCTAGTTCATTGTGGATAAATAGGGATTTCAGCAACAGCTAAGTGGGACAGCTGATGTTTTTTGTAGTGAGTGTAATGTGATAATGGCAGTTTATGCCCATGCCTCAAGTTTAGTTTTTTTCCTAAATGTAATTTCCTGGATGTATGATGATTTAACTTTTAAAATTGCAGTTCTTGTTTTTTTTCCCTCCTCTGTTTCAAATAAATGATAGTGATAATATAAAGGTTTAATGATAATTACAGCTTCATGGTTTTGTCTTTAAAAAAAATTAATTGCTTCACAGGCATAATCTACAGGGAAAGCTTTTTTTACCAGTCCGTTTTCTTTATAAATCCCCTAAGAGGAGAACAGCTGAATTTCTGCAGGTCTGTGAGAGTGGAATAAATTATTCAGCTCCTGGGAATTCTCAGAATTTAGGAGCTGTATCAGAAATGAGAGAGGCTTTGGATTCATTGTGGACCCTTTTCTTCAGGTTTTATATCTGCTGCTCATGATTCTCTTAACTGCAGCTGAGCAGCATAGACTTTATGCAAGCATACAGCAGATGAGATTATGTAGTGAAAATGTATAAATACTGGAGATTCCCATATACATCATAATAAATTTTCTCCTAATAATATCATTAAATTTTTCAGTGCGCTGTCTCCTACTATTTGAGTTACGTATTCCCTTGTCAAGTGGAAGTGGTGTAAAAGTATGAGAATACATGGAACCTGAAAACTTACTTCAGTGTTCTTTTCACCATAGTCTTCCTTCTAGCATTAGTATTTTTTCTGCAGTTTGCTTGAATGTTTGTGTGTTACAGGTATGTTCTCATGCCCATAGTATAAGGTGACAAGCAGGTCATTTAGGTTTAATGAAACTTGTGAGGACACAGAAAATGTGAATTCTGCTGAAAACTGATGTTATTTTTAGCCGTAATTAGTCAAGATTGTGTCTCTCCCTGGTAATATATGTGCTGAAAAAGTTTCGTGCTTATGAATGCAACTTGAGATTATTAAGTTGCTCAAATTCCTTTAGAAAAGTAGTTCTCTGTTTTGGGTAACCACCTGCAACAGAATTTGTCTTTCATATCAAACAGAGGTGAACATAAATACTGCAGCATTTGCTTTATTTCTTTTGTGTAGTCATGGCCATGGGGGTAAGGATATCTGGACAAAGACAGGCTCATTGGTCGCTGAGCTCTTGCAAAGGCAGGACAGAATAGTCTTGTACCTATGCTTTGCTCAGTGTACAAAAGCATATGGAACTTCCAGTTATAAAAGTAATGCTGGGGTCATTCCAGCTTTAAAACCTCTGCCCAAGTAGGTATCAGCCTATGCACCACGGGATGCATACAGCCTGCTTTCAGTCCTTCATAAAACATCTAATAGGTCATGGAACCTGAGATTTAAATGAAGTTGCTTTGTTTCTAAAGAACTGTCTGTCCTTTTCTATGTACAGTGTCCGAAGTGGAGAGCACAAAAGGGAGTGGTGACTGCCTGCCCAAACTAAATTACCAGAACTCAAGCAATGCCAAAACCGCTTCTAGCATAGTGCGGCTCAACGGTACAGTTGACAATACCATAGCAGAAGCCAGCACAGGTGAGTGGAAGAGAAAATAGAACTCAACTATTCAACCACTAGCCCAATACATAGTGAATTCTGTCTCTGTGTTGTAAACTGTTTCAAAGATGAGACAAAATTGCATTCTGATGTGCTTTTGTTTAGTTTTCCTGCATAGCAAGACGTAAAGAACTGTTTCATCTGTTTTTCAGAGAGTTCTGTAGGATTGCTGTTTACATCATCTTTTGAGGATGCCAGTGAAGCAGAAGTTATAAAAAGTAAATCCTTAAGAAAGAGACATAAAAGTGCAGTAGAACCTGACTTAAGGGAGATACCATGGGAAAGCAGGAACCGTAACCTGAGTGGAGATGGCTTAGTGGGACTCATGATGAATAGAATAAATCAGGAAACAAACCCTGGAGAAATGGTTGAAAAACTAGGAGCTGACGCCAAAATCCTATCTAGTGCATTACAGAAAAGCATAAGGCCAAAAACTCTTAATATCAGAAGTTCTTCTTTAGGATCTAAGAGAGAAAGCCTGGAGAAAGAATCTAGTGATGAAGACGCAGCTTTTGATTGCAGTTTTACAGATAAAACAGAGTCTCCTGTTATCTTTGATTTGGAAGACTTGGATGCAGAACCCGAAACAGCTACAGCAGTGAAACCCTCCAGTGAAAAATCCAAAAGGCTGCAAAGAAAGAGCAGCTTTCCAGTAAAGCCAGTTGAAAAGACAGATGTTGAAACTGGATTTGATCCGCTGTCTCTGCTGGTTGCAGAGACAGAACAGCAGAAAGAGGAAGAGGAGGATGATGATGATAGAAGTGTTTCTACTCCATCTGCAAGACGAGATTTAGCTGAAGAGATAGTCATGTACATGAACAATATGAGCAGCCCTTTGTCAAGTCGTGCCCCAAGCATTGAGTTGCAAAAGCCCTTTGATGACAGAAATGCTAATAAAAAAAGCCCAACAATAATCCAATCTTGCAGGAGGTCCAGCCTTCCCCCAAACTCTCCAAGGCCATCCAGCCTTATCAAATCCAAGAGTTATCATGCAAGAAATGAAGAAAGGACAAGAGACAGGCTCTGGTCCTCCCCAGCTTATTCCCCAAATAGTCCAGCAAAGGAACAGCCACAGGATGCAACTAGTGCATTAACACTTGTGTCTTCACCGTCATTCAACTTGGATACGCTGTTAACACCCAAGTTTGATGTTCTAAAAAGCAGCATGTTTTCTGCTGGAAAAGGGGTTGCAGAGAAAGCTAGCAAGTGGTACTCAAAATTTACAATGTATGCTGCATCCTCAAAGGTAAATTTTTATAACTACTTCCCCCCCCAAAAAAAAACCCCAAACACCTTAAGTTCTATAAATTAAGGAAAAAGCTTTGTAAAGTTTTAATCACTGACTCTTACGTGATGAACCTGCCTTTTGAATGATAAGCTTCATGGTAGACTATGTGCATTAAGCTGTTTTAATCATGTTTGAATTGCCAGGACCCTAATTTTACTGTCCTGAATCGAATAAAATTTTGGCTCAGAATATACTTAATGGGAAAACATAAATGTAGCATAGTGTGGTGACAGGGCAGAGGAAGCTGCTCTGCCTTCCCCTATTTACCTAAAGAAAAAATGCTTAAATAAACAATAATGGTCTTAAGACTTTACTGCTTTTATGAAAAAAGGAAAATCTGTTTATATTGATTACCAAAGTGATTTAAGGCTGATGTTGAACTAAAGCCATTTGGTTCGAATGTTGTTTGCTGATACCAACTCAAAACAAAGCTCATTTTGTTCCCAGTCCTTGGGAATGAAGATAGACACAGTTTGGTGTATTGTCCTAATGCGTTTAAGATTGATCTGAGACTAATTAACTCAGTGTTAAGGATGCCTTCCCTATCCTAATGTGTTCTTGTGGCTCCTGATAACTTTTATAGCAATGGTGGGAAAAAGTTACAGGATTAAAATTTTTAAGTTTCAATTTAGGTTTTCTTCTTTTTTTGAGAGATCTTTTTACAAGAATCCTGATGTAGCTGTTTAACCCTGAGTGAAAACTGCCTTGTTTCACACTGGTTCTGAATACAGGTCTGAGCCAAATGATTTTCCAAGGAGAGAAGTTCATGCTTTGAATTTACTGAGCCAGAGGAGGCTACCTCTTATTTTCAGAAATACTTTTTGCTTTCCTTTCCTTTTTCTCAGTGCAAATTGTTTTCTTCTCTCAGGATCAAAATTCAGACCGAGCAAGTGTTTCATCTCTTGGAGCTCTGGACTCGGAATCTACTTCTCTAACTGATGAAGATGTCTGCAATGATTTTGAAAGTGCTTCTCCTCAGGAGAATACCACATCAGAAATTAAGGGAATTGGCCTCAGCAGGACAAGCCTAGAAAGCTCGGCTTCCCATGATGGCTCATCAAAACAATTTGACCAGTGTGGTAAGAGACAGCTTTTGCATTGCACCAATCTGAACAAAAATATTCCAGTTTTACAAGTTGTTCTCTCATAATTCTCAGTTTGGGATCATCCCAGTCAGTAGTCCTTTTTGCATCCTGTCTCTGAACAAGTTTCTGGATGCCACAGCCGTGCAAATAGGAGACCCTTTGGGTCCTTCAGTATTGATATAATCATCTTATTTGTGTAAGCTGTACAGCTCCAGAAAACATCTGTAAAAGCTTTCAAATGGTATCTTTATTAGTCTGATTTTGCATTCTAAAAGTAGTAAAAGTCCTTTTTGGAAAATTGTTATCATTTTTATGTTGAAGCTGATCATCAGGCAGACTTTGGGGTTTGGTTTTTGGTTTTTCCCTAATATTTGGCAGTGAGTGTTGAATCAGTTTCTATTGTACTGTCATTATGGACTACGGTGTGTTAAGCTGAACCAGGATGAAAGGAAGATCTGTCTACTTAGATCCCTCCACTTTGCACCTGGAAGAGCATGCCCAGATTTGACTCCCCAGGTTGTGAGATGGGGAGGAACTAGAGAAGGGCAGTGGAGAATCCACCATGGCCAGGAGACTGGGGCATCCTAAGGCTGAGGGGAGCCTGGCTCATTTAGTGTGGCAAAGAGAGGGGTCAGGGATATCTGCAGTCACAAGCAGCACCTCTTATCCTTGCCTAGCTTTTGTCCAGACAGAAAGTGTGGGTATGAATTACTTAATCTGTAAAATTTGTTTCCAAGCTACCAACTGTTGTAAAAGAAGAAAACCGAACATATGGAATTTCTATGTTGGTAGGTTTTATTCCTGACATTGCTGGTGCTGGGCAGATGGCAGCCTCACACTCCAGCTTCACGTTTCTTTCTGTCTGCGTATATCTATTTGTTGCATTTTCTATCACACATTTTATAAGTACAGTATTGTTTGACCAGGAAAAAAGCATATTCTGAGTAACTAAGACTTTGGATTTCTTCTGTTAATAGGTTCTCTTTCGAAGTTCCCTCTACCTGACAAATCAGAGTTGATATCTTCCTGCAGTACAAGCAGTACCAGTGTGTTTCAGAACTACGCTATGGAGGTACAGCATGATTTATTGATTTTAATTGATACACTAAAAGCATATGTCTTAAAATATAAATGCTATCTGAATCTTGGTGAAGTTCAAAGCCTAAAATTAATCCACTGAAAGATGGATAAGTATTTCTGTGACACAGTAGGTTTCATTTCAAATCCTGCTCTAGAAATGTCTTTATTGCAGTCACATCTCTGGTCCTTAAAGCTGTAGGTCTCAAGAGTTGGAGAACTGGATGCCATTGAATTCAGGCATCCCAATCCCTTGGGCAGCTGAATTTGTTTGAAGTGAAAATGCCAAGACTTAAATAGCACTATACGTTTAAAAATACAGAATAGATAACTAGCTATTTCTTACTGTAGCTTCCTGTAAAAGTGCTTTGCTTTTCACTATTACACTGGTTCTGGGTGGCTCTCCTTCCCTTTTCTGTTTATTTCTTTTGGTGGATTTGGATTAATGACTGGTCATTTTCATCCTTTCTTTTTTCCCCCCTCATTTCTATTACACTGGCAGTCACTACAGGAGACGGCTTATATTCTAAGAATGATTTATGTAGCTGCATAAATACCCCTGTTTGCAAAGAGGTTACAAATGACATGTTATTGTTAAGAATATTATTGAATAACTGGCTGGTTTCCCTCTGGGAAGCCATACAAGGACCACCTAACCCATTAGCTAAAGTATATTTATTTCATGAGCATAGTTCCAGACCTCAGTCTACTTGCTATGACAGAACGTAGACCTGTATTTAATACATTTTTCAGATCATGCTCATTCCAGTCATTTGCCATATGCTAATGCAGTTTGGATTTAAGATGTAATAATTGTTGTGAAATACATAAGTTTAAACCCAAATGTTCTAACCTAAAGCTTGGGAACAGATAGTGTTCGTCTAAGGGCAAATATTTTGGTGATAGTTTTAGCTGCTTTGTAAAAGAGTAGTAGTTTTGAGAATGTGTGACAGTGGAGTTCTGTTCTCTGCTGTATGCAGGTCCTCATCTCAAGCTGTTCACGATGTAGAACTTGTGACTGTTTGGTTCATGATGAAGAAATCATGGCAGGTTGGACAGCAGATGATTCAAATCTCAACACCACGTGTCCATTCTGTGGCAATTTATTCCTGCCTTTTTTAAGCATAGAAATCAGAGATCTCCGGCGACCTGGACGGTAATAACATTGTCTTAATTTTCCTCAATTATGAATGCTCATAATTGTGAAGTGGTGTTTCGTTTTGATTCTTCTTTTTAATGATATTAAGCTTTTTCTTTCCCTGCAGTTACTTCCTGAAGTCCAGCCCTTCTACAGAAAACATGCAGTACCCATCACTTTTCTCAAATCAGAGCGGGAAGTCCTGTAACACTGCAGCTACTGTTGGCCTTGCTACGTCTCTAATGTCTGTTCAAGAGGATATAAATTCAAACAGGTAAACCTGCATTTTCTGCATAGAAATTGCTCAGGTTCTCTGTGGATATGCATGTTTTCCTTGTCAACAGAAATAAATTCAATAAGATACTCTCTGAAGAGCAGAAATTGATTTGAGAGAGGATCTTCTTGCTGCCTCTCCCTTATCTCCTTTGGCCACATCATGCTTTTTCAGCATGGTGTTTACCATTTCATTCCTAACACAACAGTTCATGTAGGCATCTGTAACTCTGCAAATTTTATCCACTCATTTTAGGATGCTTGTGTTTATTATCAGTGCACTGGATGTAAAACTTGCACTGTAGCATGAATGAGTGTGGTGGATGACAATTTGAGGTTGTCAGGTCCATTATTTCCAGTGTATTTCTGTCTGTTTGTGTACATGTTCGAGCACTCAGAATAAAACAAAAAGCTGAGATTCTTAACCTTTCTATTTTTTTTTTCCCTCCTCTTCCCTAGCAAATCTAAGCAGCATGAGAATAGTTGTGCCAGAAGTATCCAGATCCCCTCAGGAAGAAGACAAAATACCTCTGGGTCAGAATGTACAAGTCACCCTGTAGCAAGGAGTATCAGTACTTTTGGTCCACTGGAAGAAGATGAGAAGGAAAACCAGAAGATCAGCCATATCATTCCTACTGGTAGCCTGCCTGCTACTTTGCAAGGACCAACAGTGTGTAGTTTTTCTACCTTAAATGTCATTTTAAGTGTGTTATAGATGAGAGAAATGTGAACTAGCATTAATTAGAACAGAATTAACCATCCAAAATTATGAGAAATGCTAGGTTTTGTTATTGAAACGAATATAAATTGTAGCTTTTACATGTTGATGTGTCTCGAAGGGAACAAAAGTATTCACAAGACTTTGTAAAGATAATGACATTCTAACTAATGGCATTTTTCCTTTTTTACCATAGGATTCCCTGGGCCTAGAATGGCGCTTACCTAGTCCTGATCCTATAACGGTTCCTTATCTCAGTCCTCTAGTGGTATGGAAAGAACTCGAGAGCTTGCTTGAAAATGAAGGGGATCATGCAATAACAGTGGCAGACTTTGTAGATCATCACCCCATTGTGTTCTGGAATTTGGTGTGGTATTTCAGACGCTTGGACTTGCCCAGCAACTTACCAGGATTAATACTTTCTTCTGAGCACTGTAACAAAAACTCCAAGGTATGGAACCATATTGACAGATGAGAAATGCTTGTTTTCCCATGTAGGAAATGATTAGATAATTCAGTAACTCTTAGAAATGTGTCTTACAGTACGCTGGGTCCTGATCTGGTAAAGAATGTGTCAGTTGAAGGATAATATGCGTAACTCTGGGACTTGGGCTCAGCAGCACTTGTGTGGGATAAGTGTTTAGGTCTTACTAGTCACACTGTAATTTGTGATCTTCACTTACAAAGATAAGTTTCTAGTTGGTTTTATTGCAGTTTGATGACTAGTTAAGCAGTAGAAGGAGGAGGAAGTTATGATTATAAGACTGTAGGAGGATACGCAAAATACTCCTTTGCTATGTCGCTGACATCCTGTTCAGATTTAACTTTCTCAGGTTTACAGCAGCTTTAATATTAAAGCTTTTTACCATGAAGCCTATAGATGTGAAGATATATTTGAAATACAGAAGTGCTTTGTCATGACTTTTTATTGAAATATATTTATGAATGCATTTTTCTGTTCAGATTCCACGAAGCTGTATGTCAGAGGACAGTAAATATGTTCTTATTCAGATGCTATGGGACAATATGAAATTGCACCAGGATCCAAGGCAGCCTCTGTATATATTGTGGAATGCTCAGAGTAAGCTTGGTTTCTTGTGTCTTTTGGTGGGGTTTTTTAAAGAACAATGCTCATGTTGAGCAACTGAAGAATGTGTTTTGAAAAAAGATGTCTTTGTGGATAGTTCACACAAGATACATAACTGGGTTTTGATCATACTGCTTTTTGTCTTGCAGGTCAAAATCGCACTCTTTTGTTTGAGAGTGAGTGTTAAATTTGGTGTTGCTATTCTAAGTTGGTGTAACTTGTTTTGGGAGGGAGGGTGGTTGTATGTTTAGCAGTGAACTGCTTGAACGTGTTTAGTTTTCCAGCACATCTGTTTCAAATCATTGGCCAGTATCTCTGGTGGCTTTTTCTTCATTGGGAAGGGAGGAGTAAGAGGGAATATGTTTCAGTGAACACAGAACTTATGACAGTTCATCCACTTAGCTTGTTTTCTTATTTTTAGAATTTGCTTCCTAAGCATTTTGTTGCCAGTGTTGGATCATATGCCTGAAAATGCTCATGACCCATTGCAGCTGTTTTCTCCTATGTGCTTTCTGTTTCTTATGTTGATATTATTTTGCCTTGATGCTTATTGCTCCTTGTTCACCACATAGATCTCAATGCATTCACAGCTTGTGTAAACTCCCACCTTTTTTAAACAACTTTCTACTTGTTCCACAAAGAATATTTGTTCTTACAACATTTCTAATGTTTTTCAGCCCAGAAGTACCCGATGGTCCATTTGTTGCAGAAAGATGATGACTCCTTTAATCAGGAGCTCTTGAGAAGTATGGTGAAAAGCATTAAGATGAATGATGTGTATGGACCAATGAGTCAGATATTGGAGAGATTGAACAAATGGCCACATATGAAAAGACAGCGGTAAGAACAGGAACACACCTGACTGCAGCGAAGTTGGGCAACAATAAGGCTATTGTAATATGAGTTATATTCTTGTAGTGTGGTTTCTAAAGGAAAAAGCAGTGGGTTTCAGCAGTGTTCTCAAATTTATTACATGGTCTGGTAAATATTCTTGGGGTTTGTGCCTGGATTTAGTGATTTTTATTTATAATAGGATATAAATTGGTCTTTTCAACAGCTGGAGCATTGGCCAGGTGTTTCCTTCTGGTCTGCCTGCTTCTTCAAGCTAATGTAGAAATGAAGAAAAGCAAGCTCCTGACCTGTTTGCCAAGTTTAATCGAATTTGGTTGAGCGCCCTCAGTGCATGTTTCACTCTGTGCACGTGGTGAAATTTCCAGTAGATGCCTTAAGGACCTACCACAAGTGATGTCAGTACCTGGGGAGTCCAGGGCAATCTCCAGAGGTCATAAATGATGGTATTTTGGAGCTCACAACCAGGATTTATGTTGAAAATGCCACTTTAAAAAATAAGTTAACTGTAAATGCTTGAATACGTTTTTAATGCAGATTGTTTGGTGGTATATTACTGCAGCATATAAACTGCCATTTCTTTTTCCAATTTCAGGAGTCTTTACAGAGAAATACTATTTCTTTCACTTGTTGCCCTAGGAAGAGATAACATTGATATAGGTAAGTTTTTTATAAGTTATTTGAATAAGCATAGATGATGTATGTTTGTAAAGTAGTTTTTCAGCTTAAAATAAATAAATAAATCTGTACATTAGATGTAGATTAGGATGAGGCTTTGATCAACTGGTCTAGAGGAAGGTGTCCCTGCCCATGGCAAGGGGTTGGAGCTGGATGAACTTTAAGGTCTCTTCTAACCCCAAATGTTCTGTGATTCTGTGTGTGCCATTCTATAGCAAGTGCTGAATAAAAAGGACTTTACAGTTATTTGCTGATGATGAGCATACTACCTGTCATTGTATTTGGGTTGTGGTTTTGAGCAGGGTGTACAGAAGTTGTTTTTCTCTTTCTACAGATGCTTTTGACAGAGAGTACAAAATGGCCTATGATCGTCTCACAGCTAGTCAAGTGAAGAATACTCATAATTGTGATAGACCACCAAGTACTGGAGTGATGGAATGCAGAAAGATTTTTGGAGAACCATATCTTTAAATATACCTAGCTAAAGAGGTGATACCTATGATGTATACCTGTGTAAAATAACCACTTCAGTCACAAGGAACATCTCAGTCTTCAGTGTTCAAGAACTTACGTACGAATGTACTGCGGCAGAAGGCCTTGGAAAGGTTAGGCCTACCTACAGATGTGGAAATGGACAGAGTGGAAAATGGGCCAAATATTTCCCTGTCCCTTGTCCTTTCTGCAAATCGACGTGTGGAAAGGAGGATTCTAAACAAAATCAGTTCTTTCACTTGGGACAACACATTACAGTTCCCTTCTTAAAAATTAACAGGTGGACAGAAACAATGCACTGAAACTAATGTGAGCGAAGTATATCCTTCAGAATCTATTGTTTACATAGAATATTCATGATGTTATGAAGAGCATACAAAGTTGTATTATACATATTTTAAATTGTTTATAGTAAGTTGATATTTTTTTAATTTTTTTAAATTACTGGAGTGAATTTTAAATGGACTTGCTGCAGAAGCAATACAGTGCTTATTTTTTTTGCAGTACACTGCTATTTATAGTAACTTGTCCAGTTACTTTTTGAAGAGTGATTTGTTTTTAAAGCAGAATAGAACATGTTAACCTTCACCTAGGCAGTACTCTAGATACAGGATTTCTCTCATGCACACATGGAAAATGTGTTACCACAGCAATCGGGAGGAAGGTATGGTAAACTGTAAAACTCTACTTACGAACACATGGATGTCTCTAAAACACTTCTGTAGAAACCTCCTCTTCCTTGCCTGTTCCCTTCACTCCCTAGTAAAGAGAAAGCATACTGAAGAGTCCTACAGATTACATTATGGAATCAGGCCATCCCAGCTGTTGGCACTTGTTAATGTGACCTCATTGCAGATGTAAAACAAAGCAAACGACAGCCTGCAAGAAGTTCTTCATAATCATGCAGTGTTTGAAGTCTTGGTGGATGTGTTTGAAACACACTAGATGCAACACGTACGTAATGCTAATCCAAAGCTTTTAACTCAAGTACATAAAGCAAACTTGCTACAGGGAATATTTAGGGAATGTAACTTATTGGGGCATATTGTGCATAGTTAAATGTACTTGGAATGTTTGGTCTCTGTTTCACAGGCAAACCAACTGTTAGGTTTTGTTTCTGTGAGGAAACACGCTGTGTCAGTCCTTGTGGTGGAGTCCTGGCTTTCGACTCACGTTTTCTTGTTCTAGATGTGTAAAAAAAGTGTTCTGTGCTCTGTCACATAGCAACTCCTCACCAGAAGGTAGGCCACAGAGAAAATACCAGAAGTCTTGTATGGAGGTGGGAAACCAGACACTGAATTGTATAAAACACCCTAAGCAAATTAAACCATGGTTTAACAAATAGCTTTATTTTAAGTAATCTCAGTGGTTTTCCAATTCTAATTTCTTTTAGTTGTTGCTGTTGCAGTATTTCTAAATACTCAGCTGTTACATTAGATTTTGTATTTCAGTCTGCCTAGCAGCAGGTATTTTTAAAGAGCTCTTTAGTTTGCAAGTGTAATAATACAGCAGTATTTAGTTAGGCAGAAAGGAGAGAAACTTTAATGCTCACATTTACTTTACTAAATGAAACAGCGAGCCTGTCAGAGGCTTAAATGGGAAGTAATGCTGCTATGAAGCCCTGTGTAACCTCCTCCCAGACCTCTGTAAAGTAGTAAGAGGATGCTGCCCTAAGGAGAAAGGATTTAAAGTTGGTAGAGCTGCAGCTATGTGCTGATGATGATTACAAGATACAGTCTTGTTGGATACAGCTTTCATGGGGTAATACCTCCTCTCTAATTTGCTGCTAATGATGTAGCTGACCTTTATGAAAGTATCCCCCCACCCTGAGGTGGAGCTAGCAATGCTACACTTACCAACATTTTTCACATTTAATTTATTTTAACAATTTGTGATGCTCCTTTTTGTACTGCCTCGCTTGTGCATGAAATGTAGCTTTTTTTTTTTTCACCCAGGTACATGGTAAACATGGTGGATACATACCCCCCCTTCATTCTTGGGAACTATTGTGGAAAACACCAGGTTATTTTTTAACATATTCGTTGTAAGTACCTGTTAGTGTGCATGTTTGCTCTGCTCTGTACCATAGGTACACTGTATTTACCAAGTAAAAGTTGCATACAGTAGTTGCTGTGTATATAAACTCATACATGTTTGTGCTGTATGTAAGATAGTGCTCCAAGCTCTTTGCAGTTCTGCTTCCCCTGTCATTTACTGCCTGGGGCAGCCACTGTTTTATAGGACCTTCAAGCCATGAAGGAGGGCAAGTGCTTTTTCCAGAGCTGCCATGGTGTGTTAGAGATACTGAGCTATGAAGTGAGCTTCACACCTCCTGCTTGAGTCTGGCAGAAGCAATGGAGCCTGGTCTCTAACCACCTCTCACTTACTAGGGCATAACACTGCAACTGTGTGTGCTAACACAGGAATAGCTGCAACACTTGTAATACGTGGCCCACTTTCTCCATTCTAGTCCCAGCTTCGTTGTAAGTACTTCCAACTCTCTTCAGACTTATAAAGCAAACAAGTTTGTCACTTCATTCAAATATCAAGACCTGCCAGTATTATCAGAAGAGTATATGTTGTACCGTGAGAAGGATTCTATATGCATCCTTCAGACAAACAATCTCACTGTGTCCTTGCATCCTCAGAGTGGCACTCCTGAAACACTGATGTTTATTTGGGTGTGCTTTTAAATTACTGTATCACGTAGTAATTCATCAAGTGACATCACTATACTTAATGAATTGTTTTATAAAGTCTGTGGCAAGTCAGTCCACTTTAGAGATACTATAATGAAATATAGTTGGAATAGTGATTAAGTGGGAAACTTTCCTCATTTGAGTCATAATGTTCAAAATGTAGGTCCTGAGGTGGATAATTTTTAAGCATCAGAGAATTCAATGTAGAAACAGTTTTCAACTCTCACTGTCCTTTATTAGAGAAGCAATTTGACTATATTTTCCAATACCACAAAGATGGATAAATAAAATATTTGAGACATATTTTCAATTTAAAATTTTGTATGAACTGAATTTTCTCCTTTTGTGTACTAAATAATGCTTATGTCAAAACCAACCTGAAACAAAGGTTTTACATTTGCAGTGCAATATATATTTTGCTTTACTTATGGTTCCACTGGAATAATTATTGGAGATGAAATGCTGAAATGTGAATAGGAATTGTGCTGTTTCTCTGACACTGCTTAACTGTTTCCCATTTTGAGAAGGTTTGCTGTTGGTACAGTTACAATTTGATGAATCAGAATTCCACTGGTGAATTAAATTATTTATACCCCAAGAAAGAGAAAATTCCTGCATGTAAAATCTTTGTATAACAAATGGGAGATGCAAATAGTAATGAGAGGGGTATTTCTGGATGATATCTCACTGGGATTTAGAAATGGTACTTTGTTAGTCTGCAAGCAGCACTTTTTAAATGAATGGTTGTAGATTTGTAAATATGTAATGTTTAAATTTTATTTACCAAAACCCAGTATGTTGGATGTTTGCTTTGGTTTGTAGTTCCTTTAAAATATGCAAAGTCAGTGTTCACAATGTCAAGGGGGTTTTCTTTTCTGTCTCATCCAAAAAAGAAGTTTTACAGTGAGTCAATAAAAAGCTGAAAATCTTTCTGGTTATTTTCATTAACATTTTATTAGATGGATTAGAACAACAGAAATGTCTGCAACTCCTAACTCCATTTTTCACTCATATGAGGCATTGTTAACAATAAACCCATGTGGTTTGTTGGTAGTTGATGTCAGTGGCATTTTTTCACAGTGGTTATGTAGAAGACAGTGCTAACACCAAGAATTAGTGCTGGGTACAATAATCTGTGCATTTCAGAGATTAGTGTCAGGATGAAAACAAAATTCAAGCAGATCAGCTTCTTGTTGTAGTATTTCTGATTCCTGGATTTAGTTTTTGCTAGTGGTAAGGTTGTATTCTAACCCCAGATCCGCTTAATCTTGTTACAGGAAGATGTAAATCCCGATGACATCACACCTCTACTGGTGGCACTTAGAGTGAGTTTTAGGGATTGCATTGCAAGATCAGGTACAGATTTCACAGGAGCCATGTGGACAGCTTTCAGGATTGCTTTGCAGCTCTCATCCCATGTTGTTCTGCTTGCAGAAATAACTCTTACTGCTTTGCTTTCTCCTTGAAAACCTACATATTGCATTTCCTACAGTCTGAAGAGGGCCAGGAAAAAGCATTTCCTCTGAAGGACATCATGTTCTTCCTATTTCCCTCCTGGAGGTATGTGTAGAGTACCAGCTGTAGATGCTTTATAGTGGCATTCACTGAAAGGATGAAAACTACCTCTGAGTAGGGCAATCATAGCAAACTAGTTGCAGCGCAGACCTTGGGGACAGCTGTACTCATTGCTCACGTGTGATTTGAGGGAGTTGCTTCTGAGATGCAGAATATGTGGCCACACGATGATTTTAAGCAGAGTAGTTCTGTAAAGGCAAGCTATAGAGGTCTGATTCTGTTCCTGCAGAAGTAAAGCTCATTGATTTCAGAGAGTTTGAGCAGTTTGTGGAGTAATTGAGAGTGTGTTCCTGGGAATACTTCTGTAATGAGTAAATATTCTGTGCTGAAAATTGGCTCCATTAACTTGAGGGGATTGCCTGTACTGAAAACTTCATGCATCTATCGATGCCAGCCTTTCCATGACTGCCTAAACTTGTATGTTGTTTGATAATGGTCATTCCATTATCTGACCTTTTCCGATCCTAAGGAAAAATAGTAGAGGCTGATATATCACTTGAGGGTTTTGGGACTTTTTTATTATATTAAAGATACTTTATTTTCAGTAAGTTTGTTATAATTCTTGTTGCTTTTTTTCAGTAGAACAGTTGCTACCTTAAACCCCTTCTGATTTTGAGGTGTGCTTACAGACATTCTGCAGCATCCAAATGTCACACAGATACTGGGCAGGATATTATCTTGTCTTCTAACATCACACTGATGATCAAAAACACAAAGTAAAGAGCAAACATGGTGAGCCCCAGCAGTTTGTTCATTTTCCATTTACATGCAGCGATTGAGATGATCACAAAGAGGAGCATGAGAAAAAGGAGAACAATTGCACAAAACAAACCATTGCTACTGACTGCAACTGGATTGAGTCCATTGAAGATAGAGTAAAGGAACCAAGGAACTGGCAAACTGCAAGTAAAGGAAAAGTAATTGAAATAAATGCTTTAAGGCAGTTCATTTTCTGCACCATAACAAAGCAATTTTCCCAAACTGTTAGAGGAAAAAAATGCATGATTGCATTCAGTGGAACTCAGCATAAATCTAAAACTGATGTTGTTCATGTCAAGAACTGCATTTGGATAATACTTGAGCTATCATAATGCAATCCAGCAATGGAAAAGGGTTTTTAAAATAACACCTATGAATTGAGTGTCTCAGCACGCCATAGTAAGGATGTCCTGATGCTTTATTGATGAAATATACAGGCGCAGGTACTGAGCCTTGATTGCACAGGATCTCTGAGTGACTAGGTAAGTATCCTGTCTGTAAATCTTTGACGTTAGCCAAAGACTTGTTGTCTTTCCAAGACAAAAATACAATCATTTTCCGTAGATTCAGAATTAGGAGAAGATGATGGACTAAGTTATAAAAATCTCTTTCCTGGCTGGGTTAGGCTTAAAAACCCCTGTAACTTGTTGCCCAGCTGCCCTTCATTTAATTACAGCTAACATGAAAGTTATTAAGAGCATATTTGGACTAAAAGCAGCTAGTTCTCTATTTCAGAAGAAATGTATCTTTCAACACTGAATTAATACTCACCCAACAGTGATATCAAAGATATTGCTGCCTACAGAACTGGAGACAGCCATGTCACCTAAACCTTTCCGAGCAACGATGACACTGGTGATAAGGTCGGGGATGGATGTTCCTGCTGCCAGTATGGTTAACCCCATAATTTCCTCTGATATCCCAATTGTTTCTCCAACCTAATAAACACAGAGTTAGGTAAGGCTGTTAGTTTTGGAACATAGAATTTAATTGCTCTGTCTGTTCTTTTGAGGCTTTATGCTGTATTTGAGCTAAAATATTCTGAATCCCCTTAAACATGGTCATGTTTTTCTGCTTTGTTGGATAAAAAGTTAAATTTCACAGTGTATGGTGATCTTGAGTTTGCTCTGGAGCACTGGGCATGGGATCAGTGTTGCCAAGACTAAGAAAGGTCAAGTCAGCTACAGCACAACTCTTCTGTCCAAAGTTCACCTCTTTGGATGTCTTTCACCTTTCCCTCTCCAAATTTAACATCAGCTCTGTATGATCCAATAGCTTTGGGAAATGTCAGTCTTTGGATTTATGGCATGGTCAACTGTGCTGTGAATGTGCAATATATCACTAAGTACAAATGGTGGGTCTGATTCTACAAGATGCAAGTCTTATTTCCCAGAATACCAGGTGAATGTTAAGGCACTGGGAGTTGAGAACATTTAGCAGCTTCCAGAATCATAACCTCTCTCTTCCTAGAATTTTAATTAGGTGAGGGGTAATTATGTTCAGCACAGGAGCATTCATCAATGAAAAGGCAGTATTAAGATAAATCTTGATGGCACTTTTCCTTTCACTGATGCACAAATTCCCTTGGAAGCTCTTGAAAAAGAAAACTCCTTGTCAAAGCGAAAAGAATGAAATTGAAAATTCCCTTTTGGGTTCTTAAAAAACCAAAGTTTCTAGTGTGGTGATGGATGACTGCAGCTGTAATTCATCAGATAAAATGCCACAGTGATACTGTTCCTTCTCCCTCCGTCTACTTGCTCTGAAATAGTCTTGTTCACAGAGAGAAAATAAACCCTCACCTGGTGAGCCCACCACACCATGAGGTAAGAGAATACAGCAATCCAGAGGATGGATCCAAAAAACGTGATGACAAAGAATTTTTTGGAGTCCTGTTAAAATCAAGTTTGAAAAGAAGAACATGGAAAAGTTTCAGGAAAATTTCACAACCCCCAGTGAAAATATTCACCTGAAGCCCTTCACTGCAGTCAATTGCTTTAAGGTGCACCCTGGTCTCTCTAATTGTATTTGGATTTGTCAGCTTGATTAGCTGACCAGTAGTCGCTGGTCTTGTGGTTGTGCTGTGCTGCAGCCAGGGCTTCTGTTCCACTCCCTGCAGCATTAACAGCACTTCAAGTATGCAAGGACTCTAGACATGGAAAATTAGAACTGGGGACTCTTCCCAAGAGGAAATCTATAGCTCAGTTAATGAATCCAGTAGCAGAAGGAAGATAGATGCTTACTGGGTTTCTAACGTCGGGCAGAGTGCTCCAGAGAGGAAAGACAATGGGAAAGAGGAAAAGGTAAATGGCTTGTTTTTTCCTAGTTTCTGGCCATTCCAGAGATAATGGCTCCTCGTTTTCATCATCATCTGAGCTGTCTTCATCGCTGTCAGAGCTGCTTTCTTCTGAGGTGTCGCTTTCTGAGGAGGGCTGTAGATCATGGGGGGAAGAAAGAGCCAGCATGTTTTCACACACACAAGGAGCTGCACAGCATTTATTCACAATGGCCTTGCTTTGGTAAAGGTCATGTCTGTACCATGGCTGAGGGTGAACAAAATCCAGGCATAGCCCATCTCAGTGCCTGTGTACTATGTTAACCAGCTTGTATCTGTTAACTAGTACCAGCTTTTAGATGGGGTTTTGATTCAAATGAAGCATGGACTGTCTGTCCTTGAGAAGCCTTTCCTCATCAGAACAGGTGAATTACATCAATTGAAAGGAGGGATTTGGGAAATAAAACAGAAATGTGTACTGGTGAACACAGGATAGGCAGCTACTAGTATCTTCCCCTATGCTGGAGTACCCTTGTGACCTCAGAAGAGTCATTTGAGGAGATGATACTCAACGGTTTCAGTCAGTGTCATGTTTGGGATCTGATTTGTGTCTGGAAGATGAAATGTTTCAGCTAGCACGTTAATATATCTCATTGCTACATACAGTCTATTTTTAGTTGTCAGTTATGGGAAATGGGTTGGGTCCTATCCCAAAGCCCTAGAGAGGGAAGAAGGAAGAGGGACATGTGACATTTGGTCTATGATTCTATGATTCTATGACTGAGCTCTTACTGCCTGTAATATTTCAATACCTGGGCATCTTGCGGTGCATCTGCTTTCTGTTTCTCTTTGCCGGCTTCAGAGTCACTGGCGGGAGTTACCTGAACATTGCTTGGTGCTGCCTTTTCCTCTTCTGCTAAGAGTGATAAGAAGGAATACTGGTTTCAGTCACCTTAGTGTCCAGTGGTCATTGTGCCATTTCATGTTAAACCCAGTGTGATTGTTCAGGTTTGCTGTTTGTCCCCTCTGTCTACTGTGGACTGTGATTAGTAAAAGCTGGGCAGAATCTGGCCCACCTGTTGTAGAATGATACCTTGATGCTTCTATGACTTATCTGAACCTGCTGTAAGAGGCACATTCATAACACCAGGGAAATGCTAATTATCTGATCTACAACTGGTGTTTCTTGTTTCCTTCTGGATCCTGAAGATCTTATTAAAGCCACCCTTAAAAGCCAGAGAGCATATAAAGCTTTGCTTCCCCTTTATTTTCTAGTAAAGCATCGTGTTCTCCAGGGAACTGATACTCTTCAAGGCTTCTGAGAAATGACTCTTATGTGCTGCCAGACTTTAATCCCTAATCATTTGGTAGGTATTCAAACGCAAATAGAAAAGTGCTGACACATACAAGGAAATAACTGCAATGTCCTCCGCACTGTTCCTGTGTAACCTATGTAGCCAAGAGGAATATAGAAATAAGTAAGTAAATAGCTTCTTTCCAAATTGGTGACCTTTCTCAAGTAGGGTCCCTCAGGGATTCATATTGGGCCCAAAGTTGCTCAATGTCTTCTTAAGCGATCTGGATGATGGGATCAAGTGTACCCTGATGAAGTTTGCTGATGACACCAAGTGGACGCTTGGGGAGAGTCACCCTGCAGGATGATCTGGACAAGCTGAAAAAGTGGGCTAACAAGAACCTTATGAACTTCAACAAGAACAAGTGTAAGGTTTTGCACCTGGGAAAACACAATCCAGGAGTGCAGCCCAGGCTGGGATCAACCTGGGTGGGGAGAAGCTCTCTGGAAAGGGACCTGGGGGTCCTGGTGGCACAAGCTTGATAGGAGTCAACAGGATGGTGGGGAACATCAACAAGGGCATCACCAGCAGAGATAAAGATGTCATTGTCCCACTCTACTTTGTGCTTGTCAGGCCACACCTGGAATTCTGGGTTCAGTTTTGGTGCCTGCTATACAAAAAAGATGTGGACAGGCTGGAGAGTGAGCCTGGCTTTTCTCCTTGGAGCACTCTTCCATGCTCTTCTGCAAGTGTGCCAAACTTCCAAGGTAAAATGAAGGTACTTTGTTTAACAAAAACCTCATTTGCAGGGTCTACCAAAGATCAGCAGCACCCAACTGCTATCTGTAATGGCCTGGTTTCCCCTCTTCCATCCTTCTGGTGGCACTTTACATTATATCCTTGTAGCACTATGTGTTTAGATGCTGCCTCACCACTCCTAGACTCCCATGGGGATGGCTTTTATTGCCCACTGTTAGCGCACATCGATTGATTTCTGCTGCATTATTATAGCAGCCATCTGTGACCAGTAATAACAGAAGATTTGTGTTAGGCCATTGTGTTTCTTTGCCAGCCCTTGGGTGCCAAGTGCTGGGAAGGTGGGGGATTGCAGCAGAAAACAGAGCAAACAGCACTAACTCTTCTGGCACTCACCTTCTGGTTTTGATCCTTCTCCTACTTTGGCCTTGGCTATATTGCTCAGGATGTCAACCCTGTCTTTAAATTTTGCTGTGGATGAGAAAGATGCATTCATCAGCAGCTGCCAGCTATGCAAAGCCCCCTTTACCTGTCTCCCCCAACACACACACACACACACACACACACACACACACACACTCTCTCTCTCTCTCCCCTTTCCTCTTGCATGGATTGCAGTCAGCACTGACTTGTGAGTTGTTCTGGCTGTGGCCCTAGTTTGGCTGCTGCTAGTTGATGATAGCTGTTATATTTAAATGCTTAGTACTATGGCAATTATGTCAGCAATTTGACGTGTAACTAATACTTTCTAATTTAAAAGATAATCTAGAGGGAAGAGAAATCCTTTCCAGGGGATATCTCTACTTCGTAAGAAGCAAATGTAGGAAGAACAGAGGAGGAGTTTCAGTGCAGTATCTTTTTGTTCCCAAAAGACTGTTGTTTTTTTTTTTCAGGGTAGATTATATACAAGCTGAAGATGACACCTTCCTTCTGTCATATGGCTGCTGAAGAGGCTTTACTAGGCTCTTGCAGCCTGGTGACCTGATGGTAAGGAAAGATAAAAACCTTTTATGTTCCAATTATGTGGAAAATGATTGATTTCTCTAAGGAAACATGAATGTCTCCTCTGCTGGAGTTGATCTAAATTCCTGGTGTCCAGGTTCAACATGGCCCAGACTACCCAAGAGATGATCTTCACCAGTGCAGTGTCTAGTACTGTATTTTTGGGACTACTAAGGACTTGTCCCACTGTAAACCATGCTCTGCTCAGCTGAGCTGCTTTATTATTGTGTGTTTCCATAGCTAGGTATTGTGCTCAAATATCGTAACTCCTACTGCTATTGAACATGAGCAAGTTGTTGGCTCAAGGAAAAGCTTCATTTTGCTCTCATCTGTATCCTCTGAGCTGCCCTACCCAATGACTAAGCAGAGGGTCACAGGTTTTGCACAGACAGTAGCCACAAGAAATAGGCTGTGCCATGCTTGTCTTGGGCTGTAAATGCTTGGGCTGTAAATTAACTTCCACACTGGTTTAATCTACTGTACTGCTGACCATGCTCTGGATTCTCCAGCACTGGATGCTTCTAAGATTCAGCTGGACAGAGTGCTGGGACATCTAGTCTAGGTCATGCTTTGCCTAGAAAGGTTGGAACAGATGATCCTTGACGTCCCTTCCAAACTGAGATTCTATGATTCTATGAGCTCTTCTTTGAAAGGCTGGTTGTGACTAAAAAGCCTAGATTCTTCCAAACTCCTTGCCAATACTGAAGCCTACCAGAGGGGATGTAAAGCACTTTGCTTTGTTTCCCCTCTACTGATGCTAAGCACAAGCATATCCATCGGTGCAGGGCAATGAAGAGGTGACCTTTTGCTCCCAGTCTCCTCTAACCACTGGGCAATGCATCTTTCAGTTCAGCTTTTCCCAGAAGCTGTTACAAAAGCTTCCGTCAGCAGGGTCAGGGCGGTCAGGCTCAGGCTGAAAGAGCTTAAATAGATTCCAGCTCCTGGCTTGCTGCCCTCACCTAGGCTGCAGGCTGTGAGCACCGACCCGAGCAGAGCCTTTGAGCATCTCTGTCAGGATAAACAGATTAGGTCCAGGCCACTATCCAGTTCTCATGAGATCAGCCTGACTTAAAAAGGTGTCAATTCCTCTGACACACAACTTATGCAGGATGGGCTGAGACTGGAGGAATTGCTGGCTATAAACTGGCCAGATCTGCAGGTCAGCACTGGGAGGAAGGAGATCTGTCAACTCAGTCCTTGCTAGTGCTGGGGATTAGCTGAGCAGGGCAGCTGGGGCTCTGCTGTTCCATGGGCTCAGTCCTCACCCAGGGGTGCAGTCCCCAGGGCAGTCACTGCTGGTGAGCCCATTAGACTGGAGGTGTCTGTGTCCAGGGCCTTGAAATGCTCTTCAGGAAGATTCCTGTCCTATGGATTGATAGCATCCAGGCTGGTCTGAAGGTGGCAGCTGAGCCATACCTTGAGTATGGCTCTTATGTTTGTTTTATTCTTTAGCTCTACTATTGAATCTTACAGCACTAACTTACAACATGAACAGCAGGAACCTTTAAAATTTGACATGAATCTGGGGGATTTGGAGATTCTGCTGTTTAAAAGTGGAAGTATAAAAAAATATGTCATGATTCCTTTTGCCCATTTATATCATGAGTCTCTTAAAACAAGAGATTGAATGCTAATGAAGCAAGGAGAAACTGTAGCTGCCCTCAGTTCCCTAGCTCCATGCTAGCCTGCACCACTGCCTGCTGCTCTCTTCTGGTCTGATTTCCAGAACAGCTTGTGAACTGGGGTATGCTGAGAGTGGACAGCTCTGAATTCCTGATGCTGGAGCCACCTTCTTCATTCAGAAGTAAAATTAGGCTTCCGTCTTTTCCCTGTATGACTAGAGTTTAAAGAACAACTCAAGAGTAAGACTGGAGCTTCAGAAATGAGAGGGCTCCTCAGTCTTTCAAAAATCCTTCCTCCCTTTAGTTGCCCAGCAGTTCCCTCTGGTGTCTAACTGGAAGATCTTGAGAAGATCTCATGCTCTGCCTCTACACTCTTCCAGAGAGAGTGCAGAAAACCCCAAAGTTACCAGAAATTTCTCATTTAAAAAATTAAAAAAGGCACTTTGAAAATAAAAGCTTCTCAAAAATTATAATTCAGGGTGCAACGTAAATGTTAGAACTGCTAAAGTAAAGCCCCTCGTCCCCTGTAGACAGAGGCTGAAATCATGATCCCTTCCTCATAGAAAAAAATCAAACACTCTGATCTTAATCCACTCTTCAAACAAGAACATTTTTCTCCACACAAGGACTGTTGCATTAGGGACAGTGAAATGAACTTTGTAGTCAGACTTTGGTGTTTCTAAACCCCTGCCTCTGGAAGCTGGTTGTGCAGGCTCAGTGCTGGTTGGTTTTCCACATTTTGCACCTTTGCTGCCTTGAAATGGTTTCTCTGCTGCCCAAATAAAATACAACTGCAGCAGAGAGAAGGAAACCCTACAAAGAACCTAATTTCAGTAGGATAAGTCAGGAACTGCTGAGCAATAATTGGCAACCTTTTCCTTTTGTAGAGCGTTCTTTGCCACAGCCTCTAAGTGCTGATGCTATGGGTACTGCCAAGAAGGAACAAGGACCCTTGGGGAAAGATCACTTGATTTGGGATCATCTTTTGTGTTGCAACCTAATTACAGAAATGTGTCAGCATTTCTGACAGTGCTGCACATGCTGCAAAGAGAAGGACTTTGTTGGTGCTCAGTGCTTTTGACACAAAGGCTGAGCTTGCAGCCCTCATATGCCTTGGTGGGTTCACATCCCTTTCAGAGTCATCCTGGGCAAGTCGCATCATTTTTTTTGGCCAAGATCCTCAAAGCATTTTGTTTTCTCGGTCTATTCATAACTGATTCCTTTTCTACAGACTCCCTTTTCTTTAGGTATGAATTTATCAGGATAAGGTAAGATCTTCTACAAGATACACAGGACTCTGGTTCCTTGATTTTGAGTGCTGTGCTGTTGTAGTATCAGGAGCTCTCTCTGTTCTAGCAGTGTTGAGTGGAACAGGCATGTACCTGGGGCAGAGGTTTTGCCCTTAACTCAATGTTGTTATTATAGTAATGGGTGTAAAAGAATAACATGTTTTGGAGAGACTGTAGCCCATCTTTGCATCACGTTGTATTAGACTTGCTTAAGTGCATATGGTCACACTCCCATCTAGTGGCTGCCGCATAGAGACTAACTCAAAGTTTGCCTGGCTGATCCAAACTGCCCCTCCAGCCCCGTTTATCCATTATGCAAAAGTCGTGGTATTAACAGCCCCTTTAGCAAGGCTTGAAACCCCCAGCAGAGGCAAGGGCAGTAGAGCAAACCCTGATGATTCTGGTCTTGTTAGGCTGTTAGTAACGTGAAGGATGCCTTCACTAAAATCTGTCAAAGCAGACACTTATCTGTCTCTCTGTCCTTATCAAGCCTCCTTTGTTCTTCCATCAGTTTGTGCAGCTGGGATTTTGATCTGAAGAGTCCTTTTTGTAACCTCTGTGATAGACATGAGAGGTGTTGATCTGCTTAGCTTCAATCTCTCTTTGAATGGACAAGGGGTAATCTCTTTAGAACAAGTAGGGCAGTGAAGGGGCAGGGCATGTGCTGAGCTAGGGAAGAAAAATCTAAAAACCAAGCTTTTTTTTTAACATGATTCACCATTTTGTGGGAAATGAACCTCCCCAATGAGTTTGGATTAAGGGTGATACAACGCAGCACGTTAAAAGTTTGCATACAAAGACCCTGGGTCTGTCTGGAGATGTGGCTTCTCTGCACCCTGGCCAGTTTATAAGATTTCTTAGTCCTGAGCTGATCAGCCCTTGGCCCATTGCCTGCAAAGTGCTGGGGGTACAGTTTACCGTGGTAGTGATGATACCACAGTGTTGCAGGTGAGCTTTTAGAGGTGTTCAGTGCTGGTCTAAATCATATATGGACTGGCTTAACCATCATAATTGGAGCTCATTGTGTGTTTTAGATCTCAGCTGGGATTTTAACTGATGTCAATATGATGATTTGAGGCTTTTAACTTCTATTTCCTCTTGTGCAGGTTTATGCCTTGTGAGGGGCTGTGTGCACAGCAGGGGAGGTGTGTAGGAAATGAGCTCTCCCTGTGTTCATTTTCCCACTGTAGATGAGACTGATACAGGTTGAGCAGCTCTTTCTCACAAATGCAGTCAGCACTGAATGCTGCTCTTTCAAGGCTGG
Organism: Nestor notabilis; assembly: GCF_000696875.1. NCBI lineage: Eukaryota > Metazoa > Chordata > Aves > Psittaciformes > Psittacidae > Nestor > Nestor notabilis. The sequence goes on from NW_009944104.1 coordinate 62,579, forward strand.
GGTGAGGGCTGAGCTAAGAAGAGGAAGGAAGATGTGACATGCTATGAGATGCAGGAAGCTGTAACTCAAGTTTGCCCCTGCTGTCAGAGAGACAGCAGAAGATGAGGGACTGCAGTGACTGTCACTGCTTGCAGGGACCCCCACAACAGCAACTGCTTCACATGCCCTCATGCCCCTTCAAGCAGCAGCTGCCACCACAGCAATAATCAGTTTGGCACAGGCAAAGTAGGCATGGCAGGGTCAAAATGTGAGCAGTTTGTCCTTGCTAACCATGCAGTCAGAAAGGGTACATCCCACTGTGGCAGAGCTCACCCCCATAACATTATTTGTCATACTCAGAACTGCATTTCAGGATGAGTTGCTGATGCCCAACACCCTGACATATAAAGGCTTCATTCCCAGTTAAACTGCTCTGCACTCAGGGCTGCAAACCTGAGTCCCTTGGATGTGGAGCATTCACTCACCGTCTGTCAGGGGGTCCAGGGTGTGGATCATGAGTTGGAAGATGGTGCTGCGCATTTGAGTGTTGTGCAGGGAGGCTGAGCTGCTGCCTCGCTGTAAGGCTGATCCAGGCTATGGAAAGGGACAATGCAGCAGTCAATAGCAGTTCCTTCCTCAAAACATCTCCATCGTTGGCTTGCTTCTGCCCTGGGGATGCATCTATATGGAGGCTGATCTCCCCAACCCAAGAGGCAACTTCTACATTTAAGTTCACAGGGTGGCTGTCAGTACCAGCCATTCACAGCAAGAGACACGAGAGAGCAGGTCAACCTGTCCTTAGTGAAAGGCTCTGCAGAGGACCCTGACCCTCTCTCAGTCTCTTCTCCCAACTGATAGGACAAGAGGAAATGGCTTCAAGTTGTACCAGGTGAGGTTTAGACTGGATATGAGGAAAAACTTCTTCCTGAAAGGGTTGTCAAGCATTGGCTTCCCTGGCTGCCCAGGGAAGTGGTGGAGTCACCACCACTTTAAAAGGGATTTAAAAAACATGTGGATGTGGCACTGAGGGACATGGTTTAGTGGTGGACTTGATCTTAAAGGTCTTTTCCAAGCTAAACAGTTCTATGATTCTATGAAATGCATTGGGCTCACACAGACTCAATACAATGTTATTATAAATTATAATCAAAGCATGCAGTGCTTTTAGTTATACCTTGTTAATAACTGTAGCCTTATATACTGCTACAAGATAATACTACAGTCATGTCAGGCGTCCTGGAAAGCTCTGGTGCTCTGTTCTTACAGTCAACACCAGAGTCCTAATGAGCTTTTGACTGAACATTGATTAGTACAGGTGTGTTACGTGCATAGAGGAACAAGAAGCATCCATACGAGGAAGCTGTTACGTTACACACATCTGCAGCCACTACATCAGGCCTCTCCATGCAATGGCTGGCCAGCCATGGGGAAGATGAAGGGTCAGCAAGTTAACCAGCAGCAGAGGAATGAGCTCTTCAGGGTTTGCTATGGGGAAGGACAGACCCTATCAACCTCTGCTTTGGGAGCCCAGGAGGAAAACTGGCCATGAAATCAGGTAAGAATTGCTCTGAATTCCTCCATGTTCATTTAAAGCATATAGTGAATAGCACTCATTTGACAATAGCTACTCAAATCCACTTGGAAAGCCTGACTGTCTCTTAATTTTTACGAAAACTCCTTAGAGGATACAACTCATCCAGGTGTCCTTTTAAGTAAGCTGTGGATATTGTGCCAAGCATGGCTGATTCTTTCCACAAAGTAGGCTTTGGTCCAGGTTTCTTGATACAGAATTTGACACCTTTATGCACAACCTAACATGGGGAGGGCTTCAGAATACAATGACTTCAGATCCCTGTAAAGCTGCTTAGAACCTACCTGCAGCCTTCTCCCATCTGCTGGCTTCTCTGCTCCATCATCTGCAACTGCCCCAGTGCTTTTCTGTATGCAAGCAAGAACAAAAGCAATTGAACACCACTACTGCTTCACCTGCTTTTTCAGGACCTAATGACAGCTCTTCAGGCTACTGTCTGGGAGAAAGTGGGACAGCTAATACAAATGGCTTTGCATGGATGCTGCTTTTTAAAGAGCCAAAGCCATGTGTCCTGAAAACCATGTGGCCTCCAAGAGAAAGAGGAGGGAGAAGTGGGCAGGCACACTCAAGAAGACAAAGCCCCAGATATTCTGGAGACCACGTCCTGGCCAGATCTGCTAGTCTGAAAGGGCAATTGGCTCCGGGGATGCTTTCAGGTACTGTGTTTGTATAAAGAGTCAACTCTGCCTTCAAAAGTCAAGGTAGGGCCCCGGTCTCGAATCTGGAGCATGTAGTTACAGCCACAAAACTCCTATGTGAGCACTAGCAGCATAAGGAATCATCTCTGAGCACACGTAGCTGTGTGCTGTGTGCAATACCACCAGCATCCCAGCAACACACTTAGCTTGAGAAAGGGCAAAGAGAATTTCCTCCAACATCTCTTATCTGCAAGAGGCTTGGACAATGCCTCTTACCAGAAGCCTTTTTCCCCTTGTTTTAATACAGAATTATCCAATCTTGTTCCCAGACTGTGTTCCTGGAAGTGGTTTTTTGAAACTCCTTTACAATAACCCAGTAAGCAAAATCTCACACATGCCTTTGACAGGAGATATAGACAACCAATATCTTCAGCAAATGCACGGGTAGAACTCCCTTTCAGTGGTGTTCTCTAATTTCTTAGACTCTCTACTATCTAGATTGCATTTCCCTCATTTTAGAACCATAATTATTGACCAGTACCTGTATTCTGAGGTTTTGTTTGAATATGCACTTTGTGAAGGAGATGCAGTTTCTCTGTGGTTTACGCTAGAACGAATTATTTCCAACTTGCCCTCTGAACAATAAGGACACCAACCTTCCGTATATGCTCTGCTGTTGCTGCCTGCACAGCATTTAGCTTCTTGCTCAGCTCCTGCTTCACCCATTGTTCTAGGTGCACGTTGTATTTCATAGTGAATACATATGTGGCATAGGCAGTCAATAAAAGGAGGCTTTCCCACCAATCAATGACACTGTCTAAGAAAAACAGGATGAGCATCATTAAGTCTACAATGTAGAATGAGATGTCTCTAAATAAGGGCCACCATGTCAGGTGGAGTATCTCCCTTGAGAAGAGGGCACAGGTGCCAATGACAAAGAGGATATTAAACACTGCTGAGCCCACAATGGTACCAATGCCGACATTGCTGTGTGAGATGAAGACACCAATGAGGGAGGTGAAGAGTTCTGGTGCTGATCCACCTGCTGCCATGAAGGTGGCTCCAGCCACATCTTCAGAGATCTGCAACTTCTCTGTGATCACTCCCAAAGCAGGGACAAAATACTCATCACACACTATGGCCAAGGCCACAAATACATACATCATGCCAAAGATGTGAAGTACAACCCACCCTTGTCTGCGTTCTTCCACACTGAACAGGTCCTGGGGATATTCTCCTTTGGACTCGTATGGTGGCTTTTCATCTGGGTAGTTTTCGCTGCCATTGTCTTGCTGTGGTGTTGTACCCACTGATGTAGTGATGGGCACAGTTGGCTCAGAATCCACATATATACAGTGCCTTATTTTGGGTGCTGCTGTGACATTGCCCGTTACGGCAGTCTTATTGCTGGAGATGTCTCTAGAGGTCACTTTGACAGGGTCTGTGGGTTGGGGTGCTAAGTATGGTGCTGGAATAGCAGAGGGGCTGAACTGGAGCTGGTAGAGAGAGAGGACCAACACTATGGCAAGCAAGAAAAAGATTCGGTTCCGTTGTAGCCGCCTCCTCCTTGGTAAATGCATTTCCTAAAGGTTCAAAAATCAGAGCTGTGTCCTGAAGCCACTGTAAGACTTCTATCAATCAGCAGTTTGCACTTCTATCCACCATTGCAGTTTGTAGATGATCTTAAGCATCAGGAGTGAAACTCTGTGACACAAGATGTGGAATCCTGCAAAAGAAAATGTGGTGTAAAAAAGAAAAATTACTGCAACTTCCCCCCATTTGGTAATGTTACTTCACTGACTGCTGTTCTTTTGTCAGTAAAAAGAAATGGACTTACATGAGGCAGATCTAGATTCAGATTTCAGTCTGGTTTTTTATGACTGTAGGCTATGCTGATTTATAATCAAAGGTTTGGCTTAATAGAGAGGAGTTGGTTGAGTCCAGCCCGAGCTGAATTCTGATTTCACTTCAATGCCTACATCCAGGAGCTATTTTGTGGTTTTACTTCACTTGTTATTCTGTAATATTAACAATTGGATCAATGTTCTGCAGGTGGAGAGGCTTCTGTCAAGGAACCTACTTTGAAGTGCTAGTAAAGATGATGCTCTGAAGACAAGATCATGCTGTTAAAACCTCCCACCTAACAGACCAGCTATTCACATAAGTAATCTCAACAGCAGGATGAAAACTGCTTGATATTCCCAGCTATGCTGCTCCGTGGCTCTCCAGATTTGCACTCCCACAGAATACAGCCAACCAGTGGTGAGCTACTTTCTTTTAGTTTGAGAAGAGCATGAGGAAGATTTGGTTCTAGTGAAACTGAGGATGCAGAGCATCCATTTGTTTCTATGACTACATCGTTTCAAGCCTTTCTGTAGAAATCAGAGCTGGCAAAATGAAACTGTAATCATACCTTTTATTAGAGGATAATTAGCATATCTTGCATAATTACTTGAACAGCATTTACAAAGGGAGAGAAATTGTAAATGCCAGAGTGACAGAGCCTGCAGCTGTGACAGTATAAAGACAGTGATCTGGGGCTGGACAGAATTTACCCTTGAATGTTTTACCTTAGAACATCACTCTTTGTGGATTATTTTTTCCCCTGAGTGGGAACATTACATTATTCTCGAGCTGGATGTGAATCAGTCTTGTAAGCCATTCTCAGATAAGCTCTTCATACAAGTTAGCACACACTTACCCTCTTGCATAACACCCAGTGAAGTAATCAGCCTAAATTTCTTGCAAGACAGGCGTTATTATCTTCTTCTATATAGTTGGGAGGATCACTAAGGCAACAGTAATAAAGGGTCATGGGAGTACCTAGATAAATGGATGATATGAACTTTGCTTTTCATATGTAAAAAGAAAGTAAACATGCATATGGCAGAACTGAATAATGTGTCTAGAAATTGCATGTTATTAGGAAGGCTAATTTGCTAACAAAGATTAATATAAAAAGAATGGCACAGAGAACAGAAGACATATGCACAAACTCTTATTTAAACACTGTTTCTACTTCTCTCCAAAATTATCTGCTTAAAAGTCTTTTTGCAAGCAGAATCTTATCCAAAGCTGGGATTGATTGTAAGAGCTCTCCAGCCTTTCACAATTCCTCTAGTCTTGTAAATTTAGCAGTTCTATTACGGGTCAGCTCCTGACCAGCTCCTTACTCACTGGTTGGACTGTCTCAATCACAAGAGATCTGGAATGCACCTCCACAGCTTACCTCCTGAAGATGCTGTCCAAGAGGAAGAGGAGTACCAAAGGTCAAGCGAAGTGCTGGAAGCTTCTTTGACACTTTACAGCCAGGTGGGAGTTGCTGTTGAAGAGAGAGGCAGACGAAAATGATCCCATTTTCACGAAGCCTCTGCTGATGGAGTCCTAACACAAGGGAGGGTCAGGTGTGAAGGACATCTTACTGGAGGAATAGCCAATCCAGTTTAGTACCTGCAGTCCCTAAGAAGATTAAATAGTATTGTATAGATTTGGGTCTATCTCTGAAGCCAGTATCTTTGTCTGCTGCTGCAGGTTATTCTCAGTATGAGGACAAGTGATTACCTCCATTCCAAACCACCAGATGAAAGCACCAACTGAGAGACATGTACCATTCTCATGGCAGCCACGGAAGAGAGCAGCGGGGGTAAATCACTGCATGGCGCAGTGGTCCCTTAAACAAGACAACTTGCACGTAGCTTCATCTTGAGGCATCTCTTACAACTGACAGGCCCAAGAAGCAGCTCTGTTGCCTTTGTCATGAGTCTGCTTTGCAAAGAGGGAGGCTGAAAACTGCTGTCTACTGGGAAAATGCCTCCGCTCCTGCCCCACGGCCATGGAGGCAGAGGCAGAGGCACGCTGCGGGGCCCTGTGCGCAGGCAGCCCTTGCTCCAAGAGCACCCTGAGGAGGGTGCCGGTAGCTCTTTTGTTCTGTGTGGAACTGGTGACGGTGCAGCTCCGCACAGGACACAGGAACAACAGCCCTGGCCAAAGATTTGGTGGCTGTAAAAATCCCATCAGCAGATTTATCACAGGGGGGTTAGAAAATGATGATTTGATAATTTCAAAGCAACTGAATGGGCAGTTTTGCCATGGAGTTTACTGAACCCCGCATCTGTATTCCCACATATTCCCACATGTACAGCACAGGGAGAAGGATGCCCACGAGCCGAGGGGGATGCCTTCATGAACTCTTCTCTATGCACGGCATTCTTTTTTGTCTTGGCGGCGCTTCCCCACCACGCTGGCACCTACTGAGCTGCTTTCTTTAACAGGTGCGTTATTACAGACTTTTCCTGACGAAAACACCGGGTTTTCCCACTCCCCCAACTCCGAGGCTCTGTGCGGAGACGCGGCCATGGCGCGACCC